>NW_010128453.1:0-54708 GCF_000699245.1 Pterocles gutturalis | reverse complement strand
TCGGTTGTGCCTGCCTGTAGGGGAGCACCGAAAACATGTTGAGCATCTGACGAGGAGCCCCGTGCAGCGGGGACAGACCCCGGTATTGGGCTGAGCCGGTTACCGGGATGGGCTCGGTCACCATTCTGGGGGCAGCAGCTCCCGTCCGGCCGGGTTCGCCTCACTGGTGTGGATGATGGAAGTGAAGTGCCGCGAAACCTACCCTGGGGAAGGGAGAGGGGAGAGTTTTTGCATAACACCCTTCAAACCAGTCTCTCCTGTGCCTTATGCAAGCGTTTGAGGATGCGGTGCTGTTCTAGTAGGATATTTGCCCCAGTGCTCTTGGCTAAAATACTCATTCATATTGCTTAGTAAGCTGAAAAATGTCTGGCTCCTTTCTTTGCCCAAAAGCTGGCTGTGTTCCAGGGATGCTGTGTGTTACCTTCGGTGTAGTATCAGATCAAGACATGGGAAAAAGTACATGTATACCTTTAGGACCTATAAGGCATAGCTGGCCTATGCGTTTGGAATTCTAAATGTACTGGGTGGATCTTTCATAAGAAGACATAGTTTTATATTTAAGTCACAATAAATTCTTCTTGACTATGGCCAGCCGGCAGCCTGGGCATCAAGCGGTGCTCCCCTCAGTGCAGCTTTGCTGGAAGAAGTGTGAGGTGGAAATGGGAGGGAGAGAAGAGTTTGTGAACGTGAGCGTGTCTCATGTTAACTAACCTCTCCCCAAACTGGATGCTCCTGTGGTAAAGGAGCTGTCTGCAGGTCTCCTGCTGAGATGCCAGCTATTAAGATGAAGTGCTCCTCCCTGATTTCAACTGGGTTTCTCTGCCCTGACAGGTGAATCTAGGGCCTTTGCTGCCCTTTGTACGGGGAGAGAGAGCTCGCTGCCTTGTGCTGTGGGCGCTGTCACTGAGAGGTGCGGACAGGCAGTCCCCGAGGAGAGCAGTCAGCATGCCTTAATGTAAGGAGTTGGTTGCCACCTTAAAGCCCTTCACCTTGGACTGACTAGTCTGGTTCTTTTTCTTTAGTGCCTCTGAGGTCTCCCCAGGGAAGCAGAGCTCCTGCTGACTCAGTAATGCAAAAAAAGGGCTCTATAATTGCTGTAGTGGCAGAGAGTAGCGCTCTGCTCCAGGGGTGTCTCTTGTTGTGCCTACCTCTTTTCTTCTGCATGTGCACCAAAAAGAATCTTGGCTATCCTGTAGTAGGTTTCAACAGATACTGACTTGACAGCTTCTTTCATTTCAGAGTGTTCAAAAACATGGGTTTCAGCAGGTACTGTCAAGACTAGTCTACAGTTTCCAGCTGCTCTAGGTTAGTCTGTTGTGACTGCCTTTGGATGTTGATGGAATAGAAGATGATGTGTGATATCTCTTAAATATAGGGTGAAGATGTAAAAGAGTTTCTACCCAAGGCTTTTTAATGAGTCTGTGAATCCCCTTAGGTTCCACTTAAGCTAGGGCTGTGGTTGCTTCATCTACGTTTTGGGTATCTGTGGAGTTGTGGATTATTTTTTTGTTTGTTTCTTTGTAAGCCGTGCAGTTGAGTAAAGTGGGACTTGGACTCCATTCATCTTGTGCTACAAGAATGGCTTGTAATTAGTGTAGCATGTCTTGCTGGTTGGGCTCTAGTAAATGATCTCTAAAACCTGGTACAAGTGATACTAAGCAAGCTATCTTGTGTAGCATCTGTGAGTATGTGTTTATCACTGAAGTATTTGTGTAAAGTGCTTTAGTATTTGCTGACTTTTCTGTTTCTCAGATTGCCTGGGGGCAAAGTGATGGGCATCTCTGTAGAGCAGAAGCAGACTGCAGTCTTGCAAGGCTGTCCTGTGCAGGTCATGTACCCCCTTTCCTGAGAAATGCCTGTCCTTATGCCATGTGTTGGAAGATGGGTACCTTTTGTCTCACCTCTCTTTCCTAATGTTGATCCATCACTTTAGTCCTTTATTGGAGGTTTGGCAGCTGGCCAGCCTCAGGCAGGTCCTGCCTTCACCAATATATCATTTGGGGCTGACAGCCTGTCTCGCAGTAAATCAGTGTTGCTGTATTGATCCAGTCATAAGGTGCTACTAGGCAGCCTTTCTCCTCTCCTCCCAACTCACGGAGCAGAAGCTCCAGCTGAAATAAGGTGTTTTCTGGGAGTGGTGCTGGGGGTCAGGGACCTCAGCATTTGCTGAGCTTGGAGCTGGCTGGTTGCCCGCCCTGGTTGGGAAGCACTTGCAAATTTCTCCTGCTTCCCCTGTTTTAAGGGGTGAAGCAGGTAGCCCTCCAAGGGACCTCAGGGATGTCTGCTGGCCTGGAGATGGGAATGGCATGGCCTGAGGCTATGCGTGGGGCATGACACAGTACATTTTCTTTCTGGGGTCTTTTCTTTCACACCTTTGAGCCCTGAACACCGAATGCCTGTTGAATGAAGGTGAGTTGATAAAACTGGCATGTGTAGAAACTGATATGGTTCCAGCTGGAGCTGCCTGAATTCAATATCAAATACTTGTTTCCTTCATTACATGCAGCTTTTTGATGCAGGGAACCCAACTGGTTTTAGAAGTCGGATTTGGTTATGACGCTACCTGGTACTGCAGTGTTCGCCTCACCGCTGCACCTCCTTCACCTTTACCTGCTGGCTACTTGAAGGTGGCAGGCTTCTGGGTCTTCTCATCCCACACGTCTCCCTGTAAGTGATGAGGCTATGTTTATCTTTCTTCCCTGCGATCTGACAGCTGGACTGTTTGGGTTCTGAAAATGTCTAGTTGTTACTATCTTAATTTTCCAACTCAAAATTTGTGCAGGGTAGTCTGTATCATCAGAGGGTTTTTTGTTAACCGTTATTTAGATGCCCTGATAATAAGTGAAACCATTTGACTTTCTAGAGAGCCCTTTAGCATATGGGCTTAGAAAACAACTCATTTTAGAAGAGCACGCCCTTGAAGTTCAAGTGCCACAATTTTCCTCAATCTCTTCTTTTTTTTTTCTTTTTTATTTCCAGACTACTTTTTGTTAAGTGTGTCACAAAACTGCAGATGCTGGGCATTCTTGTGATAGCTGTTGTGTGAATATTTTGCTTTGTTCGTGTTTTGAGTGCTCACTGTGAATTAGGCTGCCTTTTGTTTTCCCTTGGCAGTTAGTATGCTAGAGCTCTTGTTAGCCTATATGGAGCTCCTTATTTTAATGAGACCAACTTCTCTACTGGCTGTTCTGCTGTTGCTTTATTTATTTTTTTAATCAATGAAGCCTCTTACTGCAACTGTCTTGGGACAATAGCTTTCTTATGCTAAAGGAAAATGTATTCCCTTGGACAAAGCTGTGGGAAGCATAACATGCTCATTAGTAATGCTTGGTATATACACTGCCCTTCCCTTGTTCATTCATAGAAGGAAAAATGACAACAAGGGAAGAATGTCTCTTTTTTTTTTTTTTTTTTTTTCCTTTTTTCCTTTCTTCCCTAGAAATAAAAGGAGGGGGAAAGATATCAAGTGTCTCTGATAAAGTTGGAGAAGTTCTAGCAGTCCTGATACAAGGAAGCGGCTTCAGCCCAACAACAAACTGGTTGCTTGGTTGCCTGTTGTAGAGGTGAGTTGTTTGAAATGCCTGACGTGTGGTCCTGTGTAGTGTGGGAGGGAAAAACGAGGAGGAAACAGCAGCGTTCTGCTTTCTGGGTAAGAGGAAGGGGGAGAATTTTTACAAGCCTTGGGACTTCTGTGATGGGCTATTTGGCATTTTGCCAAAGGAAGGCCAGGTCGTGCAACAGATGGAAGAAAGAAGAATGCCATCTATGTGTAAAGCTTAAAGATCTGGGATGAGAGAAGGAAGTTATTTATTTTTAAAGGGAAACAGATGAGTTAAAACTGTCTGGCAATGTTTGTAATCTGGTTTCCAGCTTAGTCAGCCAGATGAAGCTTTATTGCAACTATTAAGTAACGGAACAAGGAAGTTGTTTTTGACTGGCTTCAAGACACAGATAGGTACATTTTAAGGTTGTAATGCCCTCCACTACCACTGTAGAGAATTACGCTGAGGAAATTCCTTCTGGTACATGTGTTTGCAGCTAATGTGATAATACTGCGCATTTCTAGACCTGAAGCCTACACGGAGAGACTTACAGATTCCCAGCCCAGTGTAGAGTTTGTGCTGGATTTTCCCCTGATTTAAAGGATTGCTGGAAAATACTGTGGTGGCTTCGGGACAGAAAGCATTGACCATACTGCCTCTAAAACTTTCCTTAAGGATTGTTTTGCCAGGGGATTGTCCTGATAGTAATAGTTTGCAGCATTCTGTTGAAAACTTGGGCATGTGCAAACAGCCTGGAAGTCCAAGTCAAAATCCCAATAGAAATTAATAAAAATATTGATTTCTCTTATGTGTCTATGCAAGAAGAAATCTCATTCTTTAAAATTATTTTTTTGCTTTAAGGTTTTCATAATCTTTGAAGTATTTAGTGATACAAGATGCACTTGTGATAGCTTATAAAGAGTGAATGCCAACATTGTTAAATCCAAGAACAGTTTGAAGTATTAATATTTCTCTTTGGCAAAGTAAATGCCTTATAGCTTGTTAAAATCATGCAAACCTTTGAGTATTATTTATGCATAGGAAGTTAGTTGCTACTTTGTGCTGTAATAACTGCTGCTTTATTTAAGGGCAGAGAACTGAAGTTGAATGAACACTGGATCAAAACCTTAGCTGCTAAGATACTTCCCTCTTTCCTCCTTCCATTCCTGATTAGACTCGCTCTTATTTGCCAAAACGGCACTGTTGCTTTTTTCTTGGGATTTTAATGAAAGCTGGAGGGACTGTATTAAAGAATTCTCTTCTCTTTCCTCAGGGGGAGAAATCATGCAGAATGCGGTTCAGGTAAATGTCTTTTGTAGTGTTTGAATTCTGTATAATACCTTTTTTTAAAAAAAAAAAAAATGCAAAAATCTACCCTGAAGCAAATGAAATGCTAGAATCCCCATAGTTATTCCTAGTTAAAAAAAAAAAAAAAAGTAGTAATTTTCCCATTTTACAAATGGATCAGTATGACAAGGTTGATAGCCCAGTGTTCTATCAGAGAGGTGATACTTTCTCTTCCTAAGCACTGTTACCTAAGAAGGTTTTTTGAAGTCAAAGGCGGAGATGATTAAGAGGTTTTTAAAAACTCAATGTTCTAGTTAATTACTTAAATATAAATAAATGTATTTTATAAACACACAGACTTCCTGAACTGAAGGAAAGTGGTTAAGAATACCAGAAAGACTCTTTCTTTTTGGGGAATTTTGCACAAGGAATTTCAGTGTGGTCCTTTTCTTGAAATGTAAAGGTACTTCTCAGTTTGAAAGTATGCAATCCTTAAGAGTAATGCTAAGGACTGATGTTTAAGAAGTGCGTATGTTCTTGCATGGGAATATGTTTCCTCTTTTAACACCATTGTTTTAATGATTTAACCATAAAATGCCTCTGAAATGTTTGATCAGATGAAATCTGTAGTTTATCATATACTGATTTCTAACTTAAAATGTGCTGGGGGGCGGGACCCCAAATTTAATACATATTTTCTTTATTTAATATCCAGGAAAATATGTCATTTTAAACCCAAAGAAGTCAAGTGAATGAATGCAGTGGTGCTTTTGATGCAGGAGTTACTAATGAGACCTACACCATTCGTGATTACTGCTGTGTTGGTTTGTTGTATCTGTCTGAAGGGGAATGAGCACTTACTCTTTGAATAATAGATCTTTAGCATAATTCCGAGCTACAAGTTTCCAATATCTGACTGCAAAAACTAGAGCTTGCCATCTTCAGCTTTCTGAAATCTTCTGCAGGTGTGGTTTGGAGATGACCTTCCCTTAAGTCCCCGAAGTCCTCTGACTCCCAGACATGGGCCAGGTTTGGCAGACGTGTGCCTGTACGACCAGTGGATATCTGTGCGCCATGAAGCAACTTTGGTGCCTATGCAAGAAGATCTGTCAATCTGGCTGTCTGGCTTGCTGGGTGAGGTTAAAAATAAAATGCCCTCTAATACATTTCAAAGCACTTTCCAGTATTCTGGTCAACGCTAACACTTAATATCTATAGCACTATTAAGGTCTGGTATATTTTAGCCTGAATGGCTGGGAGAATTGCATTAAAATTCATGCTTCAGTTTCCAATTTTATTAGCTGCCACCTCTTAGAGGTAGGATGATTAATCATTCCAATTTATGTTTCTGAATCCTGTTGGTCTAATTAAAATTAGTCTATCCAATAATTAAAAATTAAGTGGATATTTGATTTTAGTTTACTAATATATTTCTGCTTATTCTGAGTGCTTAAAATGGGAATGTGGTGTGAGTTGCCTGTATGTTCATATGAAACTTCTTTGCCTTCTGTGGAGTAACTCTAAAATTGAACTTTTTTAGGAATAGAAGTCACAGCAGAACAACTGCTAGAAGAACTTGATAATGGAGTGTTACTCTGCCAATTGGTTGGTGTTCTTCAAAACACAATTAAAAAAAGTTGTAGCTCAAATAATTTAAGGGTGAGTCATATTATGATTTGTTTTTTATGCATATATAAACTTTAATTATAAGAAGTGGTAAAAGGAAAGCAGGTGAGTGAGGCTTCCCAAAGTGGTGTTAAGTGTGCTGTGTATCCAGAGACCGATTAATGATAGCATGGCTATAGATGGATAAACAGGCCTTATGCAACAAATTACTTATTCACTTTGTTAATCAAATCCTAAGGTCCTTACTAGGCTTTTAGGTTGATTTCAGTAGAAGTTTTGCCAGAGGGAGATTTAGTCAGAGTCTGGTGTTCAATTGTTCCGTTGATAACATTGGTGTGGGTTGGTAACAAGATATCCACTGATAACTCAGTGGTATGTTTTATGCCAGAAACTGGTGGCTAAACTCTAGTAGCCATGAAAATATCCATATTGAAATATGGATATGAGGTGAGCTTCAGTGTTTTTCTTAGGAACCAAGGCTGAGTTGAAACATGAATCTCAAGCAACTTCCAGTCTGTGTTTGTACAATGAAAAATAGTGATGTGTCCCTTTGGAGTATAAAACCATGTAATGCTGGTGCAGGCAGCATATGTTCAATGTACTGGTACCCAGTATAGCTGCAGCAATGCTTGGATTTGTCAAATAGTAGATCACCAACTAATGTGCTCCGATTGGTAGTGTTTCCCTTGGGGGCAGGAGGAACTGTTTCACCATATCCAGACCATTTTTTTTTTTGTGTGTGTTTACCTTTTAGATTTAAATAATGGATATTTACCAGTAAGTAATAAAATTACTAATATTAGAATTATTATTAACTGGAGGAGGGACAAGACAGCAGTCTTAGGAGGCCAAACGGTATTTGTACAAGAGCCACAAGCATGCTGCAAATCCTTAGGGTTTTTTTAAGGAGGACAAGATGCCTCCCTGTTACCCCAGCATCTGTGGAAATGGGGAAGCAACTGTATGGACAGTCCTGGGAGAGGTTGCAGAGCTAAGGATTGTTCACTTGGTGGCTGTTCACAAAGATAATGTGGAATGCCTTCTACATTAGCGTAGTTTTTTTCATAGCATACATAGTGGGTTGAACACAAAATAGTTACTAACCACTGCTTCTGTACTCTGAATGTAGGGTTTATTTTGCTTTGCGAATTCCTGTTGGCCATGCTGATGTGCACAATGTACTTTTTGTTTTCTTCCCTTGCCAGAATTTTCCTATGAGAAAAGTTCCATGTAAGAAGGATGCTCCATCAGGATCTTTTTTTGCCAGAGATAATACAGCCAACTTTCTTAACTGGTGTAGGGCCATTGGAGTTGATGAGACTTATCTCTTTGAATCTGAAGGCTTAGGTAAATCTATCTTTTTGTAAGACTTACTTTGATCTGTATGTGGATAACTACCTGGTCAGGGACATCTCTTGTGTCACAAGGCAGGGCCATGTCTTGTGAAGCCTTTGTCAAAACTACACCTGTCTGGTGCAAGTTACTAATGCTTTTATTTATTTTAAGGAGGTGTTAATGTAAAAGCCTTGAAAAATCTGTTCAGTTACTGCTCTAACTTGCATGATGTTTTTCCAACCTTCTAAAAGTTGCCGTGTGGGAGCAAGGGGGGAGACAGCTGTGCAGCAAACTCACGTGTTTTCCTTCAGTAAAAAGGCCCACTGAGAAGGCAGAAAAAGTGGTTTTGCTTTCCCTGTGCAGGAATACCACAGGGCCGTGGAGTCAACTGACAAGAAGATCCTTTATTTGGTATTAGAGCTCATTCTTGTTGCAGAAAGCCATCAGAATAATGCATTCATGACTACTAAATTTGGCAACTACACCAGGGTGTTGTGCCTGAAGTGGCAACAGTCTGTTGTTAATTAATATTTACTTCAGGTCCTACTTGATGTGACTGTAAACCATTTGTATTTTCCCATTAAATATGATAGTTGTAAAAATAAATATTGCCGACTGTGTGTGTGCTTGCCCCAGTGCACAGTCTGTCCCTTACAACAAACAGCTCCTAGACTGATACTTCCAGATGGAATAAAATATTTTTGACTGCTGATTAAGAGGAACTGTGCTTTCATCGCATGGTAGATAATGGCATGCTCTTCTACCAGCTATTATGTCAGTAAAAATTAATTAATACAAGCCTTTCTGTGGCAAGCCAAATACTGTTATTTTGGTTTTGTTATTTTTTTTTTTTTTTTAAAAAGGCAAAATATTTTCCTGTCAGCAGAATAGCAAAAAATTGCAAAGTTTTCAGTAAACAAATGAATTTGTCACAGTATTTACTAGAAGTCTTTATGCTATTTAATGCTCTTTAAAAGGGAGGCACTGTTTTCATTAACTGCTTTTCTTTCAAGCGCTCCTCCCTGCTAGTTGGACTGCCCATGCCTTCTCTACTGGATAAGTCGTTTTTTAAAATAGTTGAGAAAGCATCCTCATTTGCATCTGTCTCATTCTGATTTAACTAATGACTGTGTCTTTTTTCAGTGCCTTGAAATACAGATGAGTAGGAGAACTGAGCTATAAGAAAATCAGTTTTAATATTTTTTTCAGTTCAACTTGTTTGAATTACATTGCTTAAACATCTTAGTTCCTGTAAGTGGATGGGTAACTAGAACCTGTTTAGCCTCCCTGAGATAAGCAGACAGGATTTCCTAATGCTGTGGCTTTCACTCATAGCCAAGAAGTGTTTTGATGTCTGATTGCAACTCTTGACACAACCTTGCTTTATAGCATAAATATCTTCTGTGAGCCTTTTTGGCAGTCAAAATGAGCAGACTTGCAGCCTCCTTGATGAAACATTCTTTCTACTGATGTTCTCCATCAAACTTTCAAGCCATTCTTTATGAATGAAATAGGGGAAAGACAATCTGACTACTGTCTTTTTCCCATCAGATACATACAGCAACACCTCCTGAAAAGTGTGGCTGTGAAGGAAATAATTAAATTAAGTGGCTCCTGAGACAGCTGAAAAGGAGAGTAGGCATCGTGGGATGCCCTTTGACATCAAGCCAAAACAAATGTCTTGATCTGTGCTAGGGGTATATTTGGATTTTTCTCTTCTGCATTCAGGCAAATTACACCATTTCTGCTGCAGCTGACAAAAACACGGGAGGGGGTGGGGGAAGAGATTAAATGACCTCTAGTTTCAGATTACGGCCGTGTCAACATTCTATTCTAGATTTACCCTTCATAATCAGGTCTTTTTAAAAGTAGACTTACAAACTGGAGTGAATGATGTAAACAACAGCATCTGACTTCATACTCGGCTTATACTCTGGGAAACACTTCAGGCTTGTTTCAAGCAAAGTAATTTTAAATATCAAATTGAGCATCAGAAAGCTGTTAGATTTCATCTGTAAATACAGAGCTGGCTCATTAGGCTTCTCTTCAGAATGAATTTCCATTTTCTACTGAATATTTTACTGCATGGTATGAAGAAAGTCTGATTTGTTCATATAAATGTTACATCATATGAAAATTGTATCTACAGCTTTTCCCTTTTCCCATTTCTTTCTTGGGAGCGGGGGTAGAGAGAACGGTACTGTGTGTGTGGATTGAGAGGAGCTGAATGACCTTTCTCCCAGCCTTTGGTTTCTGAGTTACTAGGCAGTATTCCTAGTTGGCCGAGAAAGCACAGGGATGGTTTGTTTTCTAAATCATTCATACAACTGTTCTTAGAACATGTTGAAAGCATCTCAACTTTGAGGGTTGTATGGGGACAGAGGAGGAAGTTGTTACTTGTGTGTGAGATTTTAAACTTTTTTCCTTCTCTTTTCATGGCCTTGTTTCTTTTTCCTTTTTCTTGCACACCTAAAGATGGAAGTTTCAAGAAAACAGAACAGACATTGTTTTCCTTCTGCCTCTTCTATTCTTCAGTGCAGCAGTAGAAATAATTGGAAGTTTTAATTTCAAAGTTGTGAGGAAAACCCAGAAGACCTGCCATGGTTACCTTTGCACCATTTGGCTGTCACTCCACTCTTCCATCTCATTTTTCAGCTCTCCTGAACATGATTTAGTGTGCCTACATGGTTGAGTGCATGTAGCTGTTAGAGCTGCTTTGAATTGAGGGGTGCAGACCAGCCCCTGTGCCCAGCACTAGTTGGGTTATTGTGGGCACAGTCTTCGAGAAGCAAAGCCTAGTGCAAAACTCTGTGCTACTAACATATCTAAAATAGTGTTGCTTCTTTTCTGTGATCACAGCCAGTATCTGATGTTTGAATCTGAGTGTTTGTCTCTTAAACCGATGGCATTCTCACCTCCTTCTTATGCTCAGGAATTTTGACTGTCCTTTCCAGAAACATCCTCACAAAGATACCAAATTCTGAAGAAAACCTCTGGGTGGATGGGGCTGGAGGTGGGGGCTGATAAGGAGGGGTGAAATGAGGGCATAGCATGGGTTAGGAGAGCTGCCACTGGCAAAGTGGCATCTTCTAGTGGAACTGGGTTAATCTGCCACATGGATGGACCCTGAAGGCACCGAAACTTTTAAAGTGATAAGAAAAAAAGATCTGTTGCTTACTGAAATGGTAACAGTCACCCGGATTATGCTTTCGCAACCAAGGCTTTAAACCACTGAGGCTGACTGGCTGCACAGCCATCCACTTGTCAGCTAGGTCCCTTGCAGTGTGTTCTCCTACATTTATTCACCTTTAGAGTGTGTGTGCCTATCTGCATCTGTATGCACAAGCATGAACAGATGGAGTATATTTTCCTGTTTGAAATTCTTGAATGCTTTTCATCTTTAAGACTGCAATAATGTATTTTGGGATAGGGAAGGAAAAGGTCTCGGATCTCTTTCTTTGCAGTTCACATCAAGAAGGAACAACATAAAACCAAATAAAGCGTATTTCTCTTAGGAGGTAGAGACGAGTTTGAGTTCAGGAGCGACAGGGTGGATTTAAACACTTTATGGATAGAAAATTAGAGTTGGAAAGCATAGAGTGCTTTATCCATGATAATGTAGCTTGCCTCTGGGTAGAATGATGACAAAGTTACAGTCTTGCAAGACATTCCTTGTCTTCCATTCTCTGTACTTGATTGCACAGGCCTCTCCACAGTAAATATGAGCTGTAACTCATATTATTTTCCTTTTATTCTCTTCCCTTTTAGTTTTGCACAAGGATCCAAGACAAGTGTATCTTTGTCTGTTGGAAATTGGGCGCATTGTATCCAGGTATGCAATCTGCACCTGCTCCTAATGAGAAAATGAAGAACACATTCTATTAATTAAAAGCTAAGACAAAATTACAGCAGTCTGCAGTCATAAGTGCAATGCAGTTGATGGTAATTCCACACAGAAAGTAATGAGTAGCTTTTCTAAGACCATTGTGCAATATGAGTATTTTCTCAATTCTACGCTGCTTTTTATAGCTGTATGCTTAAATGCTACATTCACCTTATAGATATGTGTACATCTTGGAAGAACTCACTGAACATTAAACACAGTTTTAAGGTCTTTATTCTTAAGCTTTTTGGCAGGTATCTCTTCATCATGCTCTGAATTTAGACTTTTAATTTATTTGTAGTGCAGAGCTAGAAGCTTTAAGGTAGTTTATCTAAATTGGATGTGACCTAAATTGTATAGTTTTGACAGTATTTTTACTACCTTCCCTGGTAGCTCCAAGACCACCTTGGGGCGGGGGGGGGCTTCTACTAGAAACTCATAGCTGCTCCTTCTCTTTGGATCATCAAGGTGGATCATCTGATGGATTTAGTGCTGTTCCCTGTCAGACAAGCTAGTCAGAATTTTGCATGGTTGTTATTATCAGTTTCTTTTTGTTTTCTTTAGTAAATTATCAATTAAACTCTCTACTTTTGTATTTGAGGTATGGCGTGGAACCTCCCGTACTAGTAAAACTAGAGAAGGAAATTGAGCTAGAAGAAACACTGCTGATGACCTCTGGACCACCGTCACCTATTAGCACACCAAAGTCATGTTGTCACCAGGGGGAGCTACATGAGGCAGTAAGTACTACTAATTCATTGTTATATGGGCTTTAAATTGAACTCTAAGTTTAGTACTTGTATGATCTGGCTCAGTAAGCATAGGCTGGTTTTCATCTTATATTTGTGAGCCTCCTTAAATAGAAAACAGAAGGGTATGCACCTCTTTTGAACAACTTTATTCTTTTTTTAATGTAAGCTGGCCTATATGTTTTGGAGTTAATGCTTCAGTGCTTATAACTTGCCTTGATTTCTCCACCACCACCACCCTTTTATTGCTTCTTTGAATACAAGAAATACTCTCATTCAATTTTTCTGGTGTGTCAATATTCTATGACTGTAATGTATGCTTCTCTTCAATCTGATGTTTTCATAAAATTTCATCAAATGTTAAAGTAGGCACTGATGAAATTTTTTCAAAAGACTTTAAATAAAACCTCTGTAGCTGCACCAATTGGAAATGAATATGTATGCAGAAAAGGAAATGATTTGTACATCTTGTGAATTGGTCTAAAATAAATGATGAACAACTTCCCTATTTTGCTTAAAAATGCATGTTGAGAGTTTAAAATTCGTTTATTTTAAAGGTCCTCTGTGTTGTAGTGTAAAACTTCTGCTTCCTTGGAACATCAGCCACCAGATCCTTGCACTCTCTGAAAACTCCCACTGTTGTTCCTGCTTGGCAATAGGCTTGACATTCCAATTTGTTAACTTTCCAAGTGGCTGTTAAGAGGCACATCGTGTCTAGCCCTGGACTTATTTGGGGACTACCTTTCTCCTTTTTTCAGTGGTTTCCTTCTTGGGTGTCACATAGAAGGTCAACTTTAAAAAGCTTTCCAAAAATTTAGGGAGAACGCTGGGTCAGGTGTAGCAGTGGATTTGGTCACAGGAGAGACCCAGGCCCTCCTTTCAATTTCTAGAGACCGTAACTGTGCCTTTACAAGGTCAGGGTTGGAATTTGATGCTATTATGCATAGTGTTATTGTCAAATCTTAAAAATGAAAGTAGAAATAACTTAAGATTGAAGAAATAGTGAAAATTGGATTGGAACAACGAAAAATGTTTGTCTGTACCTACAGTTTGTTCATTCTTTTAATCTTTTGTTCTACATTTTGAAGCTCTATGTAGCTGAGATTTTCTTGTGAGGGAATAGAATTCTAGTGTTTTCATAGATTATGGGATAAAGATATCAGTATCTTTTCTTGTATTTATTAACTATCTCAATAAACTGTTAAACACATGCTTCTGTCAAAATACTAACAAATGCTTTCAATTTTAATAACTAGGTTAAACATATAGCAGAAGATCCTCCCTGCAGTTGTTCTCATCGGTTTTCAATTGAATACTTATCGGAGGGACGTTATAGACTGGGAGATAAAATACTCTTCATACGAGTAAGTAGTTTCTCAGAATTCCAATTTATATTCATAATGAGGAGACAAATGCTTTTAAGTGGAACACCTCATTTTTATGGTGGTGTTTCAGAATTACATAATGAATTAGGTTGGCATACCACATCATCCAACCCCCTATTCAAAGTAGGTGTAACTACTTAGATCTTACAACCATTAATTTTATAACCACACTAAACTAAGTAAGTTAATGCTTTTTTGTGGTGTTTGTAAAATTTCAGTTAAAACTTGCAATATAAATAAAGGATTATGCTGTAGCATATCCTGAGAACGTTGCTTGTTCAAAATCTGGACACGTGGGGTTTATAATTTGCAGGATAGCTGAATGCTCATTTCACCAGGCATAATAGTTTGTGTTATGAGAACATCCATAACTTGAACAAAACCTCTATCCAAAACTGTATACTAAATAAGGATGCTGACAGAATGGTTAAAATGTCTTTTGTATATATGCTTTCATTATTTCATGACACATAATGACTGTCTCTGCAGGAGAAGAATTGGGAAGTATAAAGCTTATTTACCTTATAATTTCTCTTTTTTTTTTAAATGTTTCCCTCTAAGAAAGGAGGTCCTATTTTTAGTCAATTTCAATAGATGCTAATGTAAGATGATGACATAATGCTGCATAAAACAAGATAGAAATTTCTCTTGTTCTTCTGCCCCCACCCCTTCTTCATCTGTTCCCAGATGCTACATGGCAAGCATGTGATGGTACGTGTTGGTGGAGGCTGGGACACTCTTCAAGGTTTTCTGCTTAAGTATGATCCATGCCGAGTGCTTCAGTTTGCAACTCTGGAACAAAAAATCCTGGCCTTTCAGAAAGGGGTCACCACTGACACTGTCCCCAACTCATCAGCTAGAGTTCAGGAGCCTCCTGTTATGAATCCCATGTCAGCTGTCAATATGTTTCAAAAGCAGCCATCAAAACCCTCTACTCCTGTTTCAGTTCCTGAGGCCAGTGCCAAGAAGGCTTTATCTAAACGTCCTCAGTCCCCTGCCCTGGCATCACTGAAAGTGCCGGTGTCCCCATCCTCCACAGGCAGGTCACTGGCGGTCAGGCCCAAATTACAGTGGTCTTCAGCGACAGGCGTGCAGTCTCCTTTCAAACCATTAGCCAGCACCTCGAAGAAACTGGAGTCTCCTGCACACAACTCACCAGCTTCTGCTCCTTCGCAGCCTGTAAGCAAAATCTGTTCATCTGCAGGAACAAGAACAGCTCTTGTTCACTCCGAAACACTGCGCAAACGTATTCGGTCCCCTGATGCTCCCAAAGTGAAATTTGCCCTGTCTCAGAGCTCACCAGCACTGCATCCTGCCCTCTCGTCCTCTAAGAAACAGCCGTCTCACTTGCCTGGGACAGCTGAAAAGATGGCTTCAAAACAGAAGCATGTCCCTGCTAAGTCTGTCACTAAAACCAAAGCAAATTCAGTTGCTCCAAGGGCTGCTCGGCTGCCTGTTACAAATCTGCGTGCTGTTGCCAAATTTGCACATTCTCAGCAGCTCCTTGCAAAACCTCCTTCTGAAAATGCTCTTCAGACCTCAGGAACTGGGTCTCAGCATCCTCAGAAAGCTCCACAAACAGCTTCTGATCTGGCAAGAAACCTGAAAAGTGCTTCAGTCCTAAAACACTCAGCTTCTGCACCTTCCCTTACAGTTAGCAAAACATCAAAGTCACCACCTACGCTGGTATCTACAAGCAAAAACCTATCAGCAGCTGTCAGTAAGCAGCCAAACGTCAGTAAACCCTCTCAGGTTGGACCCACTTCATCCAAACCTCCTGAGCGCACTCCCTTATCAGTTGTCAGGCTTCCTCAAACTTCAGCCAAAGCAGCAGTGACCAAAAAGCCAGCGCAGCCTTCCACAAAAGCTCAGCCTTCAACCAAAAACCTGCAAGCCAATGAAAGCTTGGCCCCTGCAGCCAAGAAGCATCTCCCTAAGGGAAAATCAGCAACAGTGTGTAACAAAGGAGCGCCTGGTGTATCAAAAGGTCCTATTATGAAGAGCAGGCAAGATGATCACTATTTTGTTATGACAGGGAGTAAAAAACCCAGAAAGTAAACTTATTTGTTGCTTTCCATGGGAGTCTTAATTTTGGTCAAATGGGCTTCTTGTATCTGCTACACTGAGGATAAGGAAAAAAGTCAAATAACACTACACTTACCATGAAATGCTAAGTATAACTTACATTTTGATGTGTAACTTACAGTAAGAACTGTATTTATTTTGCGGTTTGGAAACTTCCGTTTGGATATATTTAGAAGTAAGCTTGCTTGCTGTGTAGCGCCATGGAATAGGGAATATCCCTGTTTGCTGCTAGCCTGACCTGCTGCGGGGAAGGCGGGAGAGAGGAAAGGGGAGCTAGGGCTGATGCTTTTGCTGCTGTTCATTTCCAAGGGAGCAAAGCCTGCCCAAGAAATATCTACTCAGGGCAGAGCCTGAGCAATTCTGGTGCTTCTGGCACATCTGCATCAAGGTCCACGGCAAGCGATAGAGCTGTGCACAAGCTGTAAAATTTGTAATACCTCAAAAAAACTTGTTTTTTTTTAGTTCACCCGTGTCCCAGAACCCAAATTTGGGTCACCCGCAAGTATTAGAAAGAGAAATAAATCTCTAGTCACATTTAGATTTGACAGCTGCCATTATTCGTGCCTCCCATAAGCCTTAAAGTGGCTTCAGCTCACTTGGAAGTGGAGCCTTCTTGGTTTGTGTTAAGCTGGACATGGAAAATCATGGTCTTGGTTGCTCGCTTTTGTGCCTTAGCCTCTCAAATTCATGACAGATTTTTTCAGTGAGCAATGCTATTTTTAAAACCCTGGGCAGATAACCTTGCTTAGTTCATTTTCAAAACTGACTATAAGTGAGCCCAGTCTTTCACAGAAAGCTCTTGCTGCATGGAGAGAAGCACCTGAGTTGCTGGGAGGACATTTTGGTCTGGGATAGAGCCCCAAAGCAGCTCCTGCTCCAGTGACGCAGAGCAGCGAGTACTGACCTGCACTGGCAGAGCCTTGCTGCTCTGCAGCAGTGGCCTTTACCTGTAAAACTGAATTGCTAAATACTTCTCTCAGTGCTACAGGTTTATTTTTGTGGGCAGTTCTAGTCTGCAGTGGCCTTTTTTGTTTTATCTATGGACACCTTCTTACTGGCTCTCCTGTATTACTTTCTGGAGGTGAGGAATAGTTTTCCCGAAGAGGTAGTGAAGAACTGCATTTGCCTTTAAACATCTGAAAGTGCCAGAAAGCTATGCACTGTTTACGCTGTGAACTCCTGAAGGCTTTCAGTGGGTTAAACATCTGTGGTCAACACCTTTACCCTTAACAGAAGTGAGTTTCATGGTAGAGTAATAAAAACTACTGTCTGTGGGAGTAGTGTTGTTTGGGATATTTTCTACAAACACTGAGGAGCTCTAAAAGTCTGTGAAGAGACACTGCTGAATTCTACAGACCATCACTGCTCTCTGTTCCCACGATATTTACTTATGGGCAGGAGAAGAGATGCATGGAAACTGCAGTTTCTGATGTTATATCTTTAATACTTTCTTTCCCCCCTGGAACTAGAGTAAGCAAGCATCATTAACTAATCATGAGTTCTCATGCGTAGTGGCAAAGTCATTGAGTTGCCCTTCTGAGCACCTTGTTAGTGTTTTTATTTATGATTCTATTTATGCATATCTACTGTACAATACTGCTTACAACCTGCTGGGAGTAAACAGTAAATAACAATATCCAAACTGCAGGAGGAAAACAGATGCGTTCCTGTGTGATCTGATCTAGGTGTCCTGCTCCAGCAGGGGGATTGGACTAGATGATCTTTCGAGGTCCCTTCCAATCTTTAACATTCTGTGATTCTGTGAGATCAGTTTTAATAATGTGGACGCAAGTCCCACAAGCTCACATACAAAGTTGGAAGTTTGGGGAAGGCCTTAGGCTTACTTGTTTTATAAATACACTGGTCAAAGCCACTACTGCAAATTTTAAGACTATATTGACTGTAGTGGGCTGCTTTCAGGTTTGATAAATTTGGCACACAGTTTCATATGATGAAAGCATTTTACAGTAGACAACTTGCCTTTGATTTTGGGCTTCCTAATAGTGTGCAATGATGTGATATATCTCACACAGATTAATAGCTGAATACTTGGGGTTTCTTTCTGTACGGCGTCTGGCTGAGATGGAGTTACCTTTCTTCATAGCAGCCCATTTGGTGCTGTGTTTTAGATTTGTGACTAAAACAGTGTTGATAATACACCAATGTTTTGGCTGTTGCTGAACAGTCCTTGGATAAGGTCAAGGCTTTCTATTTTCCCTCATCTGCCCCCATAGCAGGTAGGCTGGGGGTGGGCAAGAGACTGGGAGGGACATGGCCAGGACAGCCTACCCAAACTGGCCAAAGGGCTATTCCATATCATATATCATCACCCTCAGCATGAAAAATGGGGTAGAGGAAAAAGGGGGGAAGGGGGGGCCTTGGCTTCCAAGATGGCTGCTGTTTGCAGACTGGCTGGGCATCAGTCTGCTTGTGGGAGGTAGTGAGTGATTGCCTTTGCATCACTTGGTGGTTTGGTTGGTTTTTTTGCCCTCTTTCCTTCGCTTATTAAACTGTCTTTATCTCAATCCAGGAGTTTTTGCTTTTGCTGCTCTTCTCTCCCCTGTCCTGCTGGAGTTGGAGGGGAGGGAGAGTGAGTGAGCAGCTGTGTGGGTGCTTTGGCTGCTGCCTGGGGTCAACCCCCAACACCTTTTGAACAATTTACAAGACTTTTAGTAGTAAGTTAAACACTGAGACTCTTGTATCTCAGTGTAAAGTTATCTCAACATCTACCTTTCTGAACTATAACTTCAGAGAAAATGAAGCAGGTGACTTCATCTTTGTGATCCATTATCTCATGTCATAGACTGAATTTTATGGTTCAAAATGAAATAAATGTAAGTTTTTACAGCTGAAATCCTAATCAGCTAATCTAAAGATGGTTCACCTGTTAAATGTGAGGTTTGATTTTATTACAAAAAATAGAATATTTGAGCATGGTCCAATGCCTGTGAATATTGCAGTCTCCAACTTCATAGTCATATTCTAACTATGGGTGTCATGTAACATGAGGTGAGCCAAGAATAAGACCTAACGAAGTACCTCTTAATGGAAATACATACTCTTTTTGCAATGTTTGCATTGCCAAATAGCAAGTCTAATCTGCAACTTGTATTACTTTTTGTGAGGGAAAGATAACTTGGAGCAAAAATCTGACTGAATTCTCCATGTGTTATCCATGTCCTTCTGTATAACTTTAAATAAACATATACTGCACCTTTTTTACATGCACACATTTTTTTTTTTCTACTGTAATCTTTATGTAGAGGGGGAAAGAGGATGTATTTTGGAAGGCTTATGTTTTCACTCTACCGCCACATAAATAGTAGCTTCCATCTCAGGCTATTATAAAGACATAAATAGCTGCTTCTAATCCATTGCTTTGTTTGGAGTTCAAGACCCCTTTACTCTGATCCTGGTTTCAGTACAACTAATTGAGTAGAAGGGGGTTCTACTCTTTCCTAGCTGACAATGTGCCTGAGTAGTTTCAGATATACCTCTGAGAGTTTTATTCTTTGCAGCTCTACTTGAATTGTAAAGCACTTGTATGCCAGTATTTTCCATGCTTACATCTTGTCAACAAACTTTAGAACCATCTCTGCATCTGTTGCCATGAATAACAGAAACTTAATTGGGTTTATTGAGAGGAAAATTGGGTCTTCTTACTGGAGTAATTAATTAACTTTTTTTCTCTCTTTGATTTAAAAAAAAACATTTTAAGACCTGCAGCTCTCTGCCTGTTCCAAAGTGGCTTCAGTTCCTGCCAGTCTGATGCTGGTGCCTAGTCATAGAGATACATATCCTTCCACTTCAGCTTTGTCTAGTAAGGACGTTCTTGTGGCATCTGCTGTACTCATTCCTACAGGACGCAGCTCTGCAGAGATGTTAGTTACTACTTTCTTTTAAGAGATGGTGGTATTACAACTGGCCAATAAAATACAAAGACAGTCCAAGACTCTCTCAGGTAAGTGTCCTAACCATCAAACTACAACATCGTGCGTCCTTGTCCCAGGGAGTCTTAATCACTTACTGTGCACCAGTAAAGCTTTAAAAGGAGATATGGAAGATGATTTTTCCTCCTACTCCAAAACTACCTTTATTGCTGGTAGGTATTACACATTCTGGTGAAATTGCATGCAGTTCTCGATGTTGATCACAGTGTAGCTAGCAGTGATTTTTACTGTACTAAAACTTGAGGGAGTCTAACTGTACTTATGGTAAAGGTTCCCATCTAGTCACCTCAGTTTAGTTCTTTCACCTTGTGTAGGTCCCTCATTTGAACCAGTAGAATTGCTTTCTTTGATACCATTCCTGTCAAAGTCATGTGGTAGATAATGGTCTGTCACCCATTACAGATGTATGAACTGGATCAAGTACCCTGAGGACGTGTTCCAGAGCCATACTGAAGCACACAAAAGAGTTCACGTGAACCTACAGATCAATCTTTCTGTTTTTTTTTCCCAAAGCCCTACATATTTCACATAGTGAAATCTGGCTGTGCTGCTAATGGGTGTTTTACTTATAATAGACAAAGTCAACTGGGCCATTCTGTAGGCAAATTCTGTTCAGAATGATATGAGCAAAAGGCAAAGGCCTTTGGACCCCCCAGGAAGATGCCCTGAGAGGCTAAAATGTACCTCACTTAGGACTGACAACAAAAAGCTCAAGAAACAATAAGAAAGTCACTGAAAACTGTAGCTCTCTTAGATGTACGCATGGGCCCCCAAGAGCTTTGGTTGCATGTGGCTGATACAAGGGCCCTGCAGAGCTGTGCTGCTCTGTGACACCTCAAAGCTTCATTCTCCTTTCTATGCCAGTATCTGAGTTGGGAGCAACCCCAAAACCTGAGCATCACGTACCTGGTAACGTTTGGAAAACCCCTGAGTTTGGAGTGGTGAAGTACACATACATGAATGCACACTAAGATATGTGCAGTTCAAAGAACTTCAGTAATGGCTTAGCAATTTCATATTGATCAGATTTATATCTACACATACACACATACAAATCTGATAAAATTCAAGGCAGTTTTCCTTCTAAAACTTCAAGCAGCCATAGCTTCAACCATCAAACTATACAGCTCCTCTGTTTCCCTGCAGGGAGATTGAAATCTGTTTGTTAGATCAATGGGGCCATCTGCTCTCTATGAATTTAATAGAGGCTACTCTGGCAATGTAAGACCTTTGACTTTGCTTAAATCCACAGGCAAAACCTTTCTCTTTAATTCAAGTTAAACCTTTAATGAGTAAAACCCAGACATGGCATGCAGTAAATAATGCAAGAGGCATGTAAATTTGTGAGACCTTTAATTTAACACAAATACATTTTTGAAAACTTCCTTTTCATTATTGTCTTTAAGAGCCAAGACTGAAGATAACTGACTTCCAAAAAGTTTTGAAAAATAAATTGTGTGAAATGTAAATAAGCTCAACACTCGTATACATTTCAGACATCTTAAGAAAAAGTAAAACATTAAAATATTTGAGAGGTGATATCTGCTCACAGTACAGATCTAGCTAGTTAGAAATCCCCATTAACTCAGAAATCATAGAATCAGAATGGTTAGGGTTGGAAAGGACCTTAGAGATAATCTAGTTCCAACCCTCCTGCCATGGGCAGGGACACCTCCCACTAGCCCAGGTTGCTCAAAGCCTCATCCAGCCTGGCCTTGAACACCTCCAGGGATGGGACATCCACAGCTTCCCTGGGCAACCTGTTCCAGTGTCTCACCCCCCTCACAGTAAATAATTTCTTCCTAATATCTAGTCTAAATCTGCCCTCTTCCAATTTAAATCCATGAGCTTTCGTGTGTGTGACCAGTGGGAATGCCTGCAGAGGATGGATTTCTAGTTGGGGAGGGAAACTGATGCTGTCTAAATCAACGCTGTTACAGTACTTTGTGCAAAATATTGCATTCCAGATGGAAGAAAAACCTTGCAGGATGGGAACAGCTGGCCATTTCTCTGAGGAATGTAGCTAGGCAGAAAATATTGACAGATTAGTTGTGGTAAGAGTTTTTTAGGAGGTTGGAGTACAGCACAAAACTTAGATATCAAATTGGCCTTTAGTGCTGAGTCAGAAAGTACTGTGCAAAGTTGAGGTCCTACAAAACAAAGCCAAACTTACATGATTCCTCAAAAAAAAGACCATGTTTGGATATTCACACAGGACAATTAGCAAATATTAGTATTTAATTTATTTTAGTATTGGTACTCAAACATGGCATCTCATAAGAACTATATTAATATCAGTCGGGTGCATATTTACAGTGTGAAAGCATATGCTTTACCTCTCTTGCATTTGAAAATAAAACTAATTGTTGAAATTGAGGTTTAGAATCTTGTAATTTGCTGATCTTTTATGTAAGCATTACTATGTTTTACTTTTCTGAAGTGAGGCTGCTGTAACAGAGAGTTCCTTGTACTGGAACCTATATTTCCAAAAGAACATAAATAATTACCATGGTGCGTCATTCTGACAAATGGTATACTTCTTCACAGCTTTTTTTTTTTTTTTTTTTTTTGCTGAGCATACTATTCTATAGACACCTGTGAAACAGGACCATAATAAATTACTTTTATTGTGTACACACTGAAGCACTGGCCCTTACAGAACCTTGATGTTATTTATCACTGTATCCAAAGAAAAGAAAAGAGCAGCAGAATTAGTTTATTTAAAAATCAAACTAAATATACATACTTTGGGTCTAAAGTCCTAGAATTAGTCTCCTGTGAAATACATTAGATTGGGGAGATTTTTATGAATACACAGTTGTATGGTCTGGATTTTAATACATCCTCAGCTATAGTAAGATATGCAGTTATGTCAAATTATTTACAAATATGTACATGAAGAAACATTTTTGATATCCAGTGAGCTATATGACAATGGTCATTGGAACATCCATGTAGATTATGAGTGGTTTTGATTGCATAAAGAAAAAAGTTGGGAAGATTTGTGATTTCCTGCTTAAACCCCCACTAGTTTTCTCTAAGCCTTGCATCCTTAAGTCACAGTCCATTTACATTGGAATGGACATATAGTTATGGGTTATATATAGTTATATGTTATAACATGTAACATATTAGGACTGTAAAGTCAAACATTCACAGTTTAGAAAATGTTATCATTTAGATGTTAAATGCAACTGTTTCACCTGCATGCACGCAAGCATGCATTTTGACACACATGGTTACAAGTTATACTTAAAATATCATCAAGATGCTGTTTCACTCACCCCATAGAAGAGACAGTTCTGACTGCATAAGCAGTTGTTCAATATCAGGGATTCTCCCCACACTTCAGCGTGTAGCCCCTTGCACAATTCTCTACCCTGTGCTGAAGACAGTGATTCATTGTCATGTGAGTTCTTCCAGGATCTCATCCCCAGCACCTGAGTATTACTTGAGATGTAAAGTCAAACAGGCTTATCTCCTTAAATAGAAGGAAAATCAAGGCTGAAAGTCACTGAGATTAAAGCATCTGCTCCACTGAGTTAATTAACTTAAACTGTCTTGCACTTCAACATTCAAAGTAGTTAGTGTGACACAGGACTGAATAACTTAAAAACTTCAGGTGACTTTACTTACAGCTGGAAGTGTTTAGCAGCATCACAAATTTGATTAATGGGCTAAGTCAGACACTTGTATAATGAGAAAGGGTAGTAGCCTTTTGTGAAAGTGTGAGCTTAACTTATTTGTCTGGTATCATGCAGGGAGGGAGAAGGAAAAAAAAAAAAAAGAAAGAAAGAAAGAAAGAAAGAAAGAAAGAAAATCAATCTTGTTCTTGGAGGCTGAAATTAGTTGCCTGAAGCAAGAGATGAGAGAATCACCCAGCTTTCCTGTATTACCTAAGTGTGTTCATCCCCATCTATCAATCCCATGGAAGCCAAAGCAGTCTTCAGGACGTCACAGCTCATCTCATCTTAAATGTATGTAAGATATCTGAGTTCAGGAGCTACAAGCAATTCTGACCCTTTTAGTTTTGGTATTTCCTAAACTTGTAATATCTGACTCCTCAAAATTATTTTATATGTTTTTTTAATATGGTTTTGTATGTTGCTCTGTAGAATGAAACCTGAAGTATCGGTGTTCTCTAGGCTCTGGATCACACTATTGTTGGACTAGATGATTGTTGTAGGTCCCTTCCCACTGATCTGTTCTGCTCCATATGTCACTGTCATAAGTGTTCCTGTTCAAGTCAAGCAAAAGTAGGTGCTTGTGTTTGTGAAAGATTAAGCTAGATTCAGACAATCTTTGAGTTATTCAGATGGGTTTGGACTATTAGGGGACAGTACAGTTTCTGTCCCAAAGGTGAAAGAAAGAAAATAATAAAGAGTAGCTGCATACAACATACTGCTGATGTTTTATTATTCACTTTATTGGATTATGTATCTTCTTAGCCAGTGATTACTATCTTAGTCAACAAACTTCTTGTGAACATTCTAATTGAAATGTGTACCTGGAGAACTGTACTTAACGAGAGAGTATTGCTCTTACTATGCCTGTGCAGAAAGGCATTGCATGATTGGTTTTCCAAGAACTGGGTTTTAGAGTGATTTAAAAAGCTTTTAAAAAAAAGCATGTAAACTTATTTAGGTTTTTTATTGCTTCCTCCCCTTCCCCAATACGGCAATTATATTCACCAGTCACAAATTTATACCTGTGATCTCAAAATGCTATGTTGAAGTTTCTATAACAATGTTCAGACCTTGCCTTCTCTTTCCACCTCCAGAAAAACAGTTGCAAAATACAACCGCCTCAACCACATACCATGCCCTGCTCCCTGGGACAAAAAACATTGTCACACTTGGAAGATTAAAAAGCTGTATATCTATAGCAACTCTCAAAACCCAAAAATAATAAACTAAGAAATTTTGACCAAGAAAAACCTGGTGACTAGGTGACTGCCAGTGGGTTGGATTAGAGGGATATTGCCTTCATGGTGCTGGATGACTAAGTAAGATCTCTGTAAAGCAAAGGCATGCAGTTTGCAGGTGAGCTCATTCCTGTTCAGTACAGCTTTTAACTTCTCTGGGAAGACTCTTATTTGAAAATGCTCATCACCAAATGTTCTAGTAGGTAATGAATTACGGTAGCATTTGGCTTAGCTTGCGTTTCACTTGACACACAGAGAAGCACAAAGGAATTTTTAAAAACAAACTAGAAATCTGATTTTTGGAAAATATTGCTGTGTCTGTAAAAACAAATGAAGCAGTATTGTGACAATAAAGCATTTGATTTTAGCTGAACAAGTACTGCTCTCTGTAAAATATGCTTCTGCACAGACAGACTAACAAAAATTTAAGGGCACGTGCTATTACGCTGCCTGTGTTTTCACAGACTCCTGCAATTCATAAAGTATAAGAAACATGAGATGTAATGATCATAGAATCATAACGATGTCTCTTGATGCTGGGTCAACCCCACGTTTTAACTGGGGCTGGATATGTCATGGTGGTTTGATAGGCTCTTTGGAAACAGGCTCTCTGCATGCTTTACTCCTATATGGCAGGAATTCTCCAGATGTGAATGGTGCCTAAAGCTAAGCTCAAGAGGTTGCAAAAATGTACCTTAATGAGCAATCTGCCAAGTGAGTCAGCCCCTCCTTTCACCTTTTTCCTAGTAGTGATGCCAGTGCAATGAAACGTACTGAAAATTTAGGCTTGCCATTGAATTCAAGAGGGGCAAGTCAAGAATAACAAATGAGAGTTTGTTAAGCTGAAAGGAGCTATTGTATATACCTGTTCTTTTACTCATAATCCTGTACCAAGAACCAGAAAACAATCCTTTCATTTTTTTTTTTAATAACAAAACCTGCCTGAGACTCAGTAATTCAGGGCTAAAAGATGGAACAACAGGACAGAAATAGGTGTTTTGGGATAGGAGCAAGAACATTAGGAGTCTAAATGTGTGTGTGTGCTGAGGTCAGGAGAGGGTTCAGAAAAGCAGAATAATAACTCAAATTTGGACAAAATTTCCAGTAAGACTACACTAGCCAATGACAAAGAAAACCAGGCTGGTTCATTTGCCACCTATCAAATTGTTCATTATAGCATTACAAACTTGGTTGGTACCTTATGGAACCTCCTACATTCAGGTGATGCTTCTCCTGCAGAGGAGCAAGAAAGATAGCCCTACATTCAAATGGCAGGGTCTGCAATGTGGAGGAGACATACCTGAGCCCTTCGAAGCAACAGAGAGTCTATGGAGCTTATAGAGAACTTTGTGAAGTCTGTTCCAAGCCAGGAAATTGGTAGAAGTTGCTGAGCTAAGGAGAGGACCTGTTCTGTAGTGAGCAACAGGAAGGCTTTGTTTAGTCTGTCTTGCTGGCAGAGCAAAGTGGTCTCTTTTTAAAGGCTTGGCTTGGACTTCAGTCTCTTGTGTCTTCTATGAGGAGACCTTGCTGTGCAATTCAAATCCCCTCTGTGTCTCTGGGCATGCTCATTTTCAGGCAAAGGTAAGACCTATGGTTTCAAGGTTCTTGGGACAGGACCCATGTTGGGAAAAACGACTGAGACATCATAAAGAATGTGGAAGAGTCCAAAGTGTGGAGTAAGTGAAAGGAAATGAGGTGAAGAAGATGATGTGCAGGCACATGACTGTATTTCAGGAGCTGAGGAAGGAAAAAGAGGAGTCTCCCTTTCAAGCAGGAGATGAGGAGACTCACCCGTTTGTACAAGGCAGATAAATTTAAAATTTGGATCTAATATTCGTATTGTACATTTAACCTCCCCTTAAAGGTACAAAAATAGGAAGGCTACTTAAAAAAAAAAAATCTTCCAACACACTTTCGACCCTCAATTTTAAGATGCTTAAACAGGTCCGATTACTTTCTAAGCTTTTACTCTTTATTTATTATTTTTTAACACTTGGGGTTACCAGTACTGGGCTAAAAATATGAAGGGAGAGCAGGTCTCAATGAAAAGGGTCCAGAGGGGAAAGAAGTTGAAGAAGATAATTGCCCAAAGTACAAAAGATTTTATGTGAAAGTATAATTTATTTTTCTTTTCTTTAAGTAAAAAGTTAACTTTAAACTGGTATTTCTATAATCTGTGTTGATGTTAGGTTATATACTTCAAGCAGCTGGCACTCTGCATATAATTTCATTCTATTGACTGAATACTTGAATCAGGGAGGTGCATTTGTAACTTGCATCTAATTTGCAAAGTGATTTCCCAAACAGACTGTGATTGATGTTCTCATTTAGTTTTGTCAAGGTCTATAGCAAACACCGTGTTATCCATTTGTCAGCAGTTGCAACAAGGATGATCTCTAAACACAGTTCTCCTTTTTCTAGACATGAAAACTTAGTTAAATAGAGAGGTCTGGGTGAATTTCATGCTGCTGTGGAGTCTAATCTTTTATTCTCCACTTCCATAGTAAAAAGTAAGGCTTCTAGGATTTTTTTTAACTTTTATTCATCTAGAATATCGCATTTACTGACGGGAAGAAAAGCTGTCAAGCTTAGGCGTTTTGGTACTGTTAGATGTCAAAGCATTTAAAGGTTTCTTAACAAGTAGGCTACAGAATGCAGCAAGACAGTCTCTTCTTGAACTACTTGTCTTTTCATTAAAACGTTAATATGGATTACCAATAAAATATTTTTTTTAATTAATACAAATTACCTAAACCTTTATAAGCAACTGCTGGGAAAGAGGACAACTTCATCTAGAGTCATCTAGGTTCCAGAATACTTTCTGCTAGAGCCTGTCCTTCAGTGCCTTGGCCTTACTTGAATGCACCAAGCAAATACATGCCACTAAATGCCACATGTAAGAACATGAACAAATTATAGCAAAATTAGGAGAATACTTTTTCCTGTTAAATGCTTGACAAGCCATTGTACTACAGGTGGAGTCGATGACCAGGTAAAGAATTAAAGAAAAAGCTCTGTTCCTGCCTGGGCTCCCGCAAAATGCCTGGGATTGAATTTGGGACTATAGGTCAGAGAGGGGAAAAGTACCTGGGAGGAAACAGGAGTCAGAGAATGTTTCATACTGCCTGCAGTGATGGAGACTTAAGTGGATTTTTCTCTCCAGCGAAGGAGAAAGGTAAATGGCTTTTAGACCCTCTCTTAGGCAGTGGTTTTGCTGTCTCAGTGAGATGTGAGGGATGTGAGTACAGAGAACTCCATTAGGCTGTGCATCAAGCATTTTCAGGGAAGATGTTTGTAATGATTGTCCTCCTGGGCTTTTTCTGCAGTGGGGATTTTTAATGAAGTTGCAGTCCCTAGTATACATATAACTTATTGTTGTAAATTAAAACTTTTCCCCATGCAGTATGCTCAACTCTCCCCAGTCACTTTACTATGGTATGCCTATAGCAGGGATTTGCAGTGCTCTTACCACATCCTGTGTAGCTAAACAGATGACAAAAAAGAAAAAAATAAATCCATCCTGTCAACTCCACCACTGATACAGTGGACATCCATAGCAGTCTGCTCTATTGCACTAACATGAAAAGACTCAGCAAGGGCTCTCAATCAAGTTGAAGTCATCTGAGAGATGAACAGACTGATCAGCTGTAGACCAAGGCTTTTGTTACTGACATAGATCCTTCTGTGTATAAGCAGAGAAAGAGTTTTTCTTGTTATTTTCTTTTAGATGTTTCCAAAGCTGCTATTTACACTCTCTCCTTCCACAGGAAGCAGTCTCAAAATCCTTAGGTAAGAAGAGAAGGAACTCTTTTGCAGTTTTTTAACCCTTTGGCCATTCTGGCTCTACCAGGTGTTCTGCCTGCTGCTCTGCAGTGAGACCTGTGGAAACAACACCTTGTCCTTGATACCGTATTTTGCCTTGAGCTGTATAGATAGCTAGCGTGATCTCCATCATTTGCTTATGATTTGCATTCCGTCCTGATCTTGGTGCATCCCCTGTGCAGAGGAGGACAAGCTGTGATGGTGGAGGGTGGTGCTCTTCCTTCCCGCAGAACTTGTGGAATCGCCTCTCTGCAATAACCTCTCCAGTGCTTACTGAATTCAGTAAAAAAAACTGGAAGGAGACTGAATCACAAAGTGGATACTTGGGGTCATTGTTTACACTTCCCATCTTCAGAAAACTAATTTAGCCAGCTAAATTAGTTAGCTAGTTCCCTTGTGCTGTGTCTGTACTTCATGGAGACAGGGAAAAGCTCTCATTGAGAATGATTCACAGACCACAGTTATGATCTTATTATAAATTACGCTTGAGTTGAACCTTGCTCTCTCCATTTACTAGAGAAACTTATGAGGACCAGCCATCTAACTCAGTTAACTGAAGCTAGGCAGTGAGAATATGCCCTTCTGCTGTATACTATATGGTCTGCGGTGTGTCTCTTCTGTGGCTGAATGCAAAATTCTGTCTTTGGATGTGCGTGTGTAGTCGACATAAACCATAGGAAATTACATGTCAGCAGGTGCAATGTGTCTAGGGTATACCATAATAATACTTTTCTGTTTCTTAAATATATGCATAAATGGCACTTACATATTTAGCAGAAGAAACATAAATTGCTCTGTTTTTTTTTTTTTTTTTTTACCAAAAGTTTGCATAAATTTCAGTTCTTGTCCAGTCTACATGTGAAGCAATTAATAACAACAATGGGAAACCTGGGTTTCCCTTGAGTATGTATCCAAATGAGAGGCACCTAAAGGATAATTCCCTTTCCATAAAGAGGAAAGGATAGAGTGTTTGCCAAGATATAAACAAAATTAGTCACTTCAAATCCCCGTTAACATCACACGGTCAAGTTGCTCTTTGTATCTGGTTAGGTGTTAGTCTACTAGCAAACACAAGTATTTGAAAGCTAGGCAAGGAGATGTTAAGCTCAAAAGCTTGAACTGGGGCATGTATAGCTAGCTTAAGGCTAAAAACTGTTTTTCTGCTTAACCCAAACTTTGCAAAAAGTCCCACATATGCACTTTCAGTTTTTTGCTGTGTGCGAATGTCAAATATGCTTAGCTGGAACAGAATTTCTTGAAAGTAATTATTGTCATCTCATTTAGCTAAATATGTATGGATATGTCCCAGAAATACGCAAGACTGAAAAATGCTGATATAGAGTTATGAGGTTTTTTTATTTAAAGCCTAGTACTGTTGGTCTGTTATTATGATTTTTTTTTGTTGCCGTGTTAACTATGTCACCTATTCCCAAAATGTATTTTTCCAGTGGAAAGAAATGCAAAGGTTTATCCAGAACAAATTCCTTTGAAGAAGGAAACTAAATTTGCAAATGAGGCATCTAAACCCCTTTAACCGCTTAGAAGGAACAGAGAATATAGAGAGCATTTACTGGAGCAGGTACCCCTAGGAAGTATTTCAGGCAAGCTTTGACCCCAGGCATGGTCCTTCTCCCGTTCTGCCATCCCCCTCCCTGCACTGCAGAGCTTTTAGTTAGCCTCCTGGAGACAAGGGGTGTCCTGCCTTGCCTGGTCCAGCTGTGACCAACATTGGCAGGTCCTCCCCAGCACATTGTGGCCTTTCAGAAGGTTGTTCTGTTAGAGGGGTTCAGTGGGATGGTCTAGGAAGGGGTTTTAGGAGTTTCTAGCCAGCTGGGCACCCACAAAAGGCTTCAGCTTTTGGAGGAAAGCAGCAGGGTGTGCAACTTGGGTGGCCACAGTTTCCCTCCTGTGGCCTGGGTGGAGGAGGGGAACTGGCTGAGTCTTCTCCCTGACTAAATACCAGGCCCAGCCGATCTGTTGGGCTTTCTGCCTCCTGCTGTGAACAGGGGCAGGTGAGGTGTGAGACCATCTCGGGTGGTAACGTAGCAGTGAAACTTGCCACTCAAGTCTCTTTGTCTCAGCTTTTTGTTGTAGTATGTATTATGTCGGGGCTTTCTCCCCATATACACACTTTTTAATTTGCAATCTTTTGCCCATCCTGCAGCAGCCTCATGTCCCCATGCAAGGCGGCTGGGTCTGGTTATCCTTTACCACCATGGCTCAGGGAGGGTTTTGCACCGAGAAGGTGTTAGCTGAATAAACACGTATGCTTTTGCAAATCCTCCTGCGCACATTGGTACCTTTTTCCACCCCCTCCTGCGCACATTGGTACCTTTTTCCACCCCCTCCCGAGGGAATTTGGTTCCCTGGGGAGCAGCCTGGCTGGACCAGCAGCCACATGCACCAGGTGAAGAGACAGCAGCTCCTGCTCCACCTCGGCTGCAGGAGGGGAGAAATGTGCCTGATCGCTAGGATCACAACTAGCTGAAGAAATGAAAGAAGAGGAAGATAAAAAAAAAAAAGGAAAGCTTTAAATGGCAAGGCTGAGCTGATGGCATGTGGCCAGTGCATGCCATACAGGCTTCAGAAGACAGCAGGAGCACACGCGAGAGGTGCCGACTGTGCAGCGGCAGAGAGAAGAGGTGCTGCAGGATGGGGGATTCCCAGACACCGGCAAACAGGAGAGGTCTGCAGGTGCACAGGGCACAACTGACGGTCTGCTGTCACCCTGCAGGAAACTCAGCCTGCAGCCCAGGTAGGGTGAATGCACGGACTGTGAAGGGTGTAAATTATTTTTTCATCTCTTTGATAATTTTGGCTCATGGTGTTATGGGGCAGAGGCAGGAGTTTACCAAGTTATGTGCTTGCTGTATGGCATTTGTGGGGGAGGAGGAATATTAGGGGGATTGTTTTTGAGGATTACTGCTTCAGGAGGTTATACAAAATTTTAGGTTTTCAGGGAGAATTTTTGGGCATGGTGACATCTGCGAGGGAACAACCTTGGGAGCAATCCAGGCACAGTAGAGAGAAAACTTGGGAGACCCAGATCAACCAGTTCGCAGAAAACTGCAGAGAGAAAGGGAAATATTTGTAACAGTCAAAGGAGTGCATAAAAAGTGATTGTCTGATAGGAAAACCTGAGGGACTAGGATAGCCAGTTTTGTATCCATTTTCAAGCTTTAAGATTTACTCCTGAGGGCATTGCATCTGCAAAGCTTTAAGGGACTATCAAGCCCCTTTTCATCCTCTTCACCAGGAGAAAGTTCTATGATATACAATTTATTTTTATTTCCATATTGCTAATAAAGGGTGTGTGTGCTTGTTTTCCCACAAAGTGTAGTTTTATCTAAACACCTGGGAACAGTATTAAGTTGTGGCAGGAACATTGTCTGTAGATTCATAAGTGTCCCTCTGTTTCCAACCACAAATTCTATGAGGCTGCTTCCTCCTTCAGCACGTCTCAGCAACCCTCTCCCTGTCTTGCTGTCAAAAGGCTGTGTTGAGAGCTAGATACTGCTTTCCTTCACTGTTACAATTTTGAAACTCTTGGCACGACTTAAAAAACATAAAAGCACTGCAGAAGTTTCTTTTTTGGATACTTGCTTCTGTTTCAGCTGTGGGTTCACTGTCAGCTGGTAAAGCAAAGCAGGCAGGAACAGTCTGTGCATGTATCATACAGTCAAGCACATCTGTCTATATATACTGCTGCAGGGTTAGTCAGTGTTCCTTGCCTTTTGCAATCATCCATGGTGTTGCGCTTATCTTGAAAGATATTTTTGAAATCTGGCAACATTTTAAAGCAGCTTTAGCTTCTTTTAAGTGAAACATCTTCAGAGCGTTTTTATTTTCCCCCTTAAAAGAAAAGGTTTTCTGCACCCTCACAAAGCCCAATAGAAACTACTGTTATGGTTTAGCAGTTTAATAGTTTAAAACTATTACATTCAATTTTTGAGGGTACCAGCTTCTCATACACAAATACACACACACACACACTGTTGTGCTTTCATGGGTATGCATGTAGAGATTTATACATATATCTCTTCATATCTAGGTACACTTACAAGTATCATCAATATATACGCATTTCTGTATGTATTACTTCTATTAGACAATTATTTTAATGTAGCTAAAAATGGTGAAAGCTGTTGTTAACTGATGGGACTAATGAGATTAAACAAAGTCAAAAACTTGGAAATCTTGCCTTCACTCAAGAGTTCTGAGTAGTTTTATTTATGAACTTTTTATAGTCTAGCTTAGTTTTTCAGTCTCAGAGTCTGTATGTTATATGCTTATAGCTGCAGCATATGCTCTCTTGAAGACAAAACTGAAAGCGAAGCTGGAGGTTTTCAGTGTAGGCAAAAAGGCCTTTCACTGGTGAACAAATAAGACAACTAATAGTCTCTTTGATGTGATGTATCTGTGGTTTTTTTGTTTTGTTTTGGTTTGGTGGTTTTTTTTTTTTGTTTGTTTTTTTTTTTTCCCCTCATAAAAATCAATTCCAGGTACTTTCAGATGAGTTTATGGAATGACTATTGGTAAAAGTAAAAATCAATGTCTACTGGAAATGATACTGGAGAAAGGACTGACTGCAAGTGTGTTTAAAAAATCTGAACATAAAGTAGGATGTTAGAAGTGCTTATGGATTTTTTCATTATTATATCAACAGTTAAAAACAGCCATAAATTTAATATCCTGTATACACAGGTACGTATTAATGCTCTCATTTTTCTGAGCATTCGTGATAAAGCAGTCAGACACTATGGGATAACCATAGTCTTTAGTTAGTGCGTATCTGTACACAAAGAAATCCAAATTACAACTTGGAAAGCTGAGTAAAAAGCTGTGTCCTTTTAGGTATAGCCAGGCAAAGCCATGTGTTGTTAGCTCCACATTCAGTATTATTGATAAGCTCAAATACATTGTATGTTTGCAAGAGGAATATAATAGTTTATTGACAGCTCACTCCCTTGAAAATCCATCAATTTTATGTTTCCAAAAAAGCATGAGTCAAAGTTTTGTATAAAAAAAGGACAAAAGGATGGAGGATGGGGGGCCTGTTGTTAAATAGGATGTCTACTGCAATACTAGCTAGTATCGAACAATATATTAGTACAGTTCACTGAACTTTCTGCAGTGCCATCCAGCTCTTCCTCTGGAGCAGACACACTCGAGAGTCCTTGATGTATGTATCTGTCTGTCTAGTGGGTAGCTCAAATGACTCTTGGTCACACACCTTTATTTAAAGAGGTTTATCTCCTAACTGCCAGAGGCTTCTCTTTGGAAAGATCTGATGACCAATTTCTGTTCTGTTGTTCCTTTTTAAGGGATCTATATTTGGATGACTGCCACTCTTCATGTGCATTTGTTTGATGCTTGTTACAGTACCTGACAGAATTGTGTTTAGAACAACTAAAATGTACTATTACATTAGATATTCCCATATTGCTCTTGCAGAAGGTATGAGCCAGTAGTATGGCTTACCAGGTTGATTCAGGTATGTTCTACTATTAATACTTTGTTTTCTGTAGAAGAATTCACTACATGATCATGTCTGAAGTCTGAGTTGTTGCATCATATTTCAGTGCTGGACACAGCAGCACTTACAGTCCCAAGTACTGCCATAATTGCGCCAGGGTGCTTGTAGGACCATCTCAGATTTGAAGCGTTTGTCTGTATTTGAGAGTCTAGTTTTGTGGATGGGAAATTTTGTATTCAGATGCTGCCAGTCCTGCAAATATCACAAACCTGAGAATTAAAAAGTAAGGTAGTACTTTTAGGAGAGACATACGAAAGTCCCCTTATTTTCCAGTTAAAGGTAATCAGCACTCCAAAGGTGTTGTCTTTTTTTTTATCCCCTGTGTTTTTAGGGATAGGTAGTGGAGGTAATATCACTTGCAGCAGAATGATCTCTGCAGGGCAGCTTTCCTCCACAGTCTCATGGCATACTGCCACAATAAGCCCTACGGGTTTGTGTCACCATGTCATATACAGTTGAGCTATTAGTAAGATGGAACATGAGTCTTCAGAAAGTGAAAAAATATTTTAAAAATAAAAAATGAAGAGTAATTTGAAGAAAATGTGGAATTGTATGAAAAAATTCCAGGCCATCGAGTGATGGATAAGAGAATTGCTGAGGTCTATAGCAGAAGAGCAGAGAGTTACATTGGGGCAGAGCCTGTGCATCTAAAAGCAAAGTGGGATCTGAAGTGGCAGCAGAGTGGCTGTGCCTCCTGCTTCTCAGTTTCGACTGAGCTCTGAACATCACAGGAGTCAGAACAATGGCAGCAAGATGTTGATTTTAAAAACAAAACAAAACATCAACCTTTGCTTTCCAGTCTCACTAAGAAACCTTTGGGTTATAACGTGTGAGTGACACTCTGCAGAAATTCAGGTATAAGCAAGACCATGCCAAGTTGTAGGTTCACATTGGAATTATGATGGCTTATTTCATGTTAAATGCTGTCTTGTTCAGTACAAGAACATCTACTGAAAGTATACTTTCAGTAGACTTTTATTCTAGACTAGACTTTTATTCAGACTAGAATAAAATATGACATTACTTTTCAAGCTTATTATAGCTTCCTTTTCCAAAATTATAAGCTGCTACAATACAAGGGCACATTTTTTTAACTCTTGATGTTTGTTTTCAGGTTCTGATGCTGTTGGCCCTCTTGGAATAGGACTGCTTCGCTGGAAAAATCCATATATGCATGGGAACCCTCACCTCCCTCTCACCTTATCTGAAGATGCCTGTGTTTCTGTATTTCGATGTTCTGCTACAGAAAATGACTTCTCATATCCATTGTCCTGCCCAGCTTCACTTTCTATCACTCCAGTGCCTTCTTACATCAGTAGCAGTCAAGAAACTTTGAGTCAAGACTCTACAGGTAAGTGATTATTTCTTTTTTACATGTCAGAGCTTGGTTTAATCGTCAGTTTTAGCGCTCAAGTTAAATAGTTCTTTCTGCTGCCAGACTGCTTTGACTGCTCCTAAGGAAGGATTAGACCACAGAGACTTCATGAAAGAATTTATGCTTATGCCAGGTAATCCTTATTCAAACAATGTGCCTCAAGGCTTAAAAAGAAACAAAGAGCATCATGTTTTCAGCCACAATAGTATAATTAGTGTACGCTTGTTTTAAAACTGGTAGACTAACTGTTTGGTGGGGGCGGATCCATGATAGCATATGGAGGCATTTGAGGACAGTATCTTCTAATCTGTGCCTGTCATAAAACTTTGCATAATGGAGGATACCCTGATATGTTCATCATGTATCCAAAATTCTATGAGCACCTGGCTAATCACAAAATAGGATGTACAAGGAGCATCTGGTTACATCCATGGGAACTCATTTGTGCTCCCACCCTGTAAAAAGGCTTATGTCTATCAGAAGCTGTGAGACAACAGCATGCTGGTCAGTGATGAAGAGCTTCCAAACTGGGGTTTGGAGGTTTCTCAAGGTCTACGGGAAAGATGATGGCTGATACAGAGTTGGGGTCTTAGGACAAATCACTTGACCCATAGGCTGCTCCCATTTGTATCTGAGCGTTTTTGATTACGATGATGATAGGAAGTGGGTCGTGAGCCCAGTGAATTTTCTGGATGGCGAATGAAGCCCTGATCTACATGATTCCTAACCAAACTCCTGTAAAAGAATTTTAATTCATGTTGCCTTTTTTGTGTTACTAAGTGGGAGGAATTAGCAAGGTTCTGCCTAGGTGCTAGGGCAAATGCTAAACAATTCGTGCAAGGTTCAGTGTACTGAAAAAGTGTACTTTCATTAATCTTTTTTTCTGCTCCCAATTAAGAGCAGTGTAAACCTGCACCTCCTGCTCACAATCTGGTGTTCTTTGTATGAACCCTGTGACTATATTCTGGAAGCTTAATTTGTATCATAGTTTATTTTACCATGTATTTTAGTGATAGAAATACTGTGACTGCTGTGAGATACTTAATAGATCCCCTGTATGAGAAGTGACAACTCTGATTTTAATGTGAGGTTGTTTTGGGACAGTGAGGTGGCAAGAGAGCCTTACTCTAAGGTTCACAAGCACTTGCCATCTAGAGTTCATGTTGTGCAGAAGGGGAGAAATGTTAGTTAAAAAGAAAATAGTAGTAGTGTAATAAAACTTGATAAGGAGCTGCTAGCACTGCAGAGCAATTTCCCAGTTCTAAAGTATGGATGCATATAGCAAAAAATGTCAGTATGATTCCGTATTAGCAAGTCAGATACAAATGGCCTAATTTTGATCTTAATTTAGGAAGCTATGGGGTCTTTGAAGAGTTCACAGTGAGATGTTTATGAAAGTATTGCACTGAAGAGCAGCATAGCAGCATGGTGACAGGGCAGCACAGGAGTAATGTCCATTTCCAACTGGGCTGGGAGGTCCTGGTACAAGGCATTACTCATAGCACAAGCAGATACAATCTTCATCCTGAGGAGTTAATGTCCTAATTTCTATATCAAATGAAACAACTGGTAATCCACAAGATTTTTTTAAATCTAAATGTCTCCTGCAGCAGAGGAGAGGATACTGTGTGTAAGCGGGGTGAAGCGTTTCACGTACCCTGATCAGAAGTGCTTTACCCTATTGCATAGGGGTAGAAGGGTGTTGTGTCTGCAACACCAGTGATAATCCCTACCACTGGGCCTTATTACAACACCTCTAATACAAAGATTCCTCAAGTCTTTAAAACTTTATCAGTTTTCAAGGCCTGTCTTGCCATGATGGAAAAGCTTGTTTGCAGCAGAGGTAACAGCTGTTCAGCAGCATACAGCACGTCTGTGGAAGCTCAGGCAAGAGTACTGCATCAGCTGAAACTGGGAAATTTTTGAAAAGACAGAGGGTAACTTAGAGATTGATTAATGAGGTAGGGTGTATCATAAAGTTATATCCAGGCTCATTTATGTCCAAGACTACTTGATCAGCTCGTTTACAGGAACTTGATATGCAAAAGAATACTATGCCACAGGCTTGCTGTGCTGCTCCTCTCTTGTGAATTTACATCAATTTTAATAGCAAAATCTTAAAAAACAAGTTGTGCTAAACCACCAGTGTATAATGGATACGATACATACATTGTAGTTTCAAAAGAATTCTTTTTTAACTAATGATGGTGGGAAAATTCTGGCTGCTTCCTCCTGAGCGGGGTATGTCCAGGGCCCTGTAATAAGCGTGCTTGGGGATGCCTGAGCTGAATTTCAATGTTCAGAGCAATAAGACAGTGATGCAGTAAACAAGGTATCAACTTATCAACAATAAAACTCCGTGTATTAGGATACACAGTATGAAAGAGAGAGAACTGCAGCATCCTTAGTGGGTGCTTTGCATCCTACTTGAAACATTAGTCTCAATTTAGTGCTTTTGTTTCACAGCACTCTGCAACGGTAGATAATTTACAGAGCAGTGCCAAATTTTGTCCTTGCATATAGGAGTATAATTGACATCAGAATCAATCAATTTCATGTACTCCGGAAGGGAATTCTTGAACTTTCAATATTTCTTGGGATTTGAAATAATGTTTTTGAGAGGATTGCACTGGTTAATAAAAACCACAATTCAACTGAAAATGGGACAAAACACGAGGAATTCTTCTGTACTGGTTTCCTAACCTGGAAGACTTGTGAGGGAGTATCAGAGAGGAATGTGATTTTGATAACTATTTCATAATTACGTATCAGGTTTTGAACTGAGAAAGGTGTCTATTCATTAACTTTCTCTTCTTATGATCATTATCCAATGTTTAATTACATTGAACAATAGAGTCCAGAATATCCAGAAGACTTTGCTAGACAACACCAGTTGGATTGAGAGGAATAGATTTGCACTGGGTATAAATGAATCAGGAGCTGAACAATACCTGTCAAGTTTGTGTTATCCGCAAATTTTAAAGAAACATAAAATATCACAATTCATTAAAATATTGAATATAACAAGACCTCTATGTCATCTTGAAATGAATTCCTATTTTTACCAATAATAATCTGAATCTTTCCTTTCAAGTACTTCTGAGCTGAAATTAGTGCACCTTCATCTAGATCGTATTTCTGTTGTTTGTTCATTACAGGGATCTGTCTCCTTGTATGCTAGATCAGCTGTTTTGAAAGCAATTATATTGATTCGTCATTAATTGTTCCTGACAAATCAGTTGGCTCTTTGTTATGATCTTGTTTTCTTCAAGGTGCTTACAGACCACTTGATTTATTGCTTGCTTACTAATTTGTCACCATCTCTTTTCAAATATCAGTGTTAGGCTGACTGGGCTGTAAATTACCTGCAGTACTTTATTTGCCCTTCTCGACTGTTAGCTGGACCTTACTCCATCCTCACTTGGATGGAGTCTTCCTTAAAATGTATTTAGGTTTTAAATCCCAGCAAGGCAAATGAAATATGAAGTAGGCACCTACATGTCTTTCCCAGGTCTGTCCCTGATCCCTGGTGTGTGAATGTATGGAATAGAGCTATTTCAGGAGAACTTGTATTCCTAGCAGAGACAGGGAAAATGCAGAGGACTCAAGTCAGCTGGACCGTCTTTAGGGATATACCTGGGTCTGTCCTGTAGTAGGTCAGAAACATGCATTTCTGGAAAAAATAGTATTCTTGTCATTCTTGTGTGAAAAACACAAGGTTTTGCAAACATAAAATCTGAAAGAGTGTTCCAGCTTAAGTCTGGCTGCAGCTTGAGTCCCCTGTTTTGTTTGTGTAAATTCCTGCAACCTCTCAATTTTATTTTGCTGGTGTGATCATAGCATCAAAACTTTTCTCTTTGTTTCTACACTGCAAGATATTTTGCCACCTGTTGTGAATGCTATATTTGACACAGACAAAAATTAATTTATTATGTATTTCTTGATTTGTATGTAGGTGCATACTTAAATGCACACTTAAATGGATTCTTTGATTTTGCAGCTTCCATACTTTTTTTTGACAAAGCTGTCTTGTCTCATGCAGCTTATAAGGCCTGTTTTAAATCACACAGTAAGAGTAAAAAGCTATATAAATAAATAATTTGTGACAGTGACTACTTTTTAGTATGATGTAGGACTCCAGTTAAATTTATTTTATAAGATAGATGCAAAGGAAATGCGTGCAATAGATCTAACGTTAGCTGAATTTTGTAAAAGGGATAGTATTGGCCTGCCTAGGAAGTTATTTGTTCACCTGGAGAAAAATGAGAGTTAGAAAAATTATGATGTGGATAAGAAGATGATTGAGGGGACATGACAACAGCCTTGGAAGGGGGAGTACTAAATGGGAAGAAGATTAATAGTGGAGTTTCCCCAGCACTAGTTTTAAAACAAGGTTAATATTTTTATGGATGACTTCTGCCTGGAGAGAAGGAGTGCATCGATGAGATGTGCTGATGATCCTAAGCTAGGAGACATCATCACTACAGAGGAGAATCAGAATGTCGTATAGGAAGAAATGGATGGCTTTTGGGAACAGAATAAGGGAAAAGGGATGAAATACAGTACTGCAGGTTTCAAGACTGCATAACAGGACTTCTTTTTTTTTTTTTTTTTTTTTAATCATGTGATCTGGGAGTCCTCAGCTGGAAATGGTAGAGGAAGACGAATGTTGCTGCTAATGAGCAGTGTGCCGCAGCTGTGAAAAAGCAAATGGAAGCCTGGCATGTCTCAGGTGAAATATTTGCCATAGAGAGAGATTAAAGGTGTTTAATCAAACTGACTGCTTATTTTCAAAAAGGATAGAGCTGTACCAGAGCTTAAGCAGAGAACTACTACCAAAACAATATTGGAGAGGACAGCTCTTGTCATAAGAGGAGGAGAAAATAGTTTTCTGTGTTTAGACTAGCAAAACAAAAGCTGTTTAAAAAAATAAAAGACAGTAGGTTTCAGTTTCTTTTTATTTAATTATTTACAGTTTATTAAGGTTGGGAAATAGCTGTTGTGATGAGTTGTGATCTCATCCGTTCACTTATCCTGATCAGCAGCCTTCAGAGTCTGAAGAAACTGTTAACCCCAGAGATGCGACTGCTGGTGTTAGCACTTAGAGTTAACGGGTTCCAGTTGCAAATCTTAATTTGAAGGACTCAGTAAACTGCCTGACTCCTGGGGACTGCCTACAACAGTGAAAGCCACAAGATGGTGCTGACACTCCTTACCATGGTAGGTCGAAAGCATTATCAAAGCTGCAGGGCAAGCTGCAGAGTGGCCTGGGTGTAACTGGACAAAATTTCCATGGAATTTAGTGTGTAGCAACCTGTAAGTAATTAAGTCGGTGTCTCAGTTTGGTCTGTAGACTGCAGTTACGCATTGATTCTTGTTAAGGAGTCCTGCTACACTATATCGAAGGCAAAGAGGGAAGTGAAGGCAGAAAGAAGGGAATTAGAAATGTGATGGTTACTTCTCAGGTTGTACCCTCTTTTTCTTGGCTTTCAGCTACAGAGGGATTGATGATATCACAAAATGAAGAAGTAGAAAGAAAACACATCTGTGTTACATCTCAGAACTTCCATGCTCTTTAACTGCTAAGGGCAAAATCTGCTGTACCTGCAGTGTTGCTGACTTCTTGTGCTTCTCTGCCCATTTTCTTTTTGTGCTTGCATCAAGTAGGGACCATTAAGGGAGATTTGTTTGGTATTGTCTGTACACAGTCTTAAAAGGGGGTGGAATAGAGATGTTTCTGCAGTTTATGACTGTTTAGAGAGCTCCTAGAGAGGTTTATAAAGAGGAAAAATATAATTTGCAAAAATGCTACTTGTGGACTCTTGAAGTCAGTTGAACTCAAGAAATGATGCAGCCCAGATGACAACTGCCTAGACTTATCTCAGTGCCCTGACTGCCAACAGCCTGCCTTCGCTCCTGTCCTGTCCACTAACACTGGTGTCATGTATCTGTTTATTAATCAGTGTGGCCATGAAGAGGGGAGGTTTATCTTTCTCAGTTCTTTCGTTCAGCCACCAGCAGAATCTCCCAGTGTTATGAACAGCAACTGCCAACTGCTTTATCAAAATTAGGGAGGAGTGCAGTTTGTTATGGAATTCCTTTCCTGCAGTGCTGTGTCATCTTTTGCTCCTGAAATGCTGTGGATGCATTTTTCCCCTGAATAAAATGAGACTAAATGTGTTTAAGTCTAAACCTGAGATGGCAAAAAAGCATACTGCATTGAATAAGTATGATGAATTAGGATCTTAAAATGAACTTTAAGTATTTTGGCAACATTAGTGTCCTTGCTGAGTCTTTGGACAGAAAGTGCCATTAAGTCTGTACTTCCAAAGATCTAAATACATGTACTTAACCAATTTCAAGGCCCTGGCTACCAACAGGATTGCTTTTATGATTCAAAGATGTGTAATATTGTTTACTTAAGATTCTAGCTTATACTAAGTGCACAGATCATTCTAAAAACTCATGTTTAAAAGGAAGGAAATAAAAATTGTGAAACTTCTGTAGCCTTCTGACCTTATACGGTCAAGCCTAGAAGCTGCGGAGGTGCCTGGTTCTGATCCAACAAAGCAGTTAAGTGTATGCTTTATTTTGGACTTGAGAGTTATACCACTGAAATAAATATATCTGATTCTCTAATGATTCTTTACCACTTACCAATGAGAAACTAAAATTTGCCTAAGCACAATGAGCTGGTAGTTCCTGCTATAATGTGTATTTAAAAATGCCAACCAGCACTGATCATGCTCTGTTGGTTGAAGGCATTTGACACCGGTGATGTTACCAGATGCCTCCTGTAATGCTCTTTCAGTGTGCTTCAATCTTGTCTTTAGAGAGCATCTTTAGAGTTAGAAGTGCATTTACTCTCCAGCCTTCTCTTTCTGCTAGCATCTCTTTTGAAATTAACTACAAGGCCTGGCCTTTCTTTTTATCTAGAATGTGGATGTTTGCCCTTATTGCTGATCTGAGGTGAGCACATTGTTGCACAAATTTAAACTGGAATCTGATGCTATCATCCTTTGCTCATTGCTGGTGCTTCGTGCAAACTTAAACTCTAGAGGGTCTATAATACACGATCTCCTCAAATTGCTACTTAGCTAACACACACTTGGATTTATAAGTTTTCATTCTTTTTGGTTGCCTTATTCTTCCTTTAATACATTTATTCCATGTCCATTGACCACAGTTTGTGCAAAAAGAATTGATTTGAATGTCAGATTTCATGGAGACTCCTTTTCTCTGGACAATATTCTGGTTTTGTATGCTACTCAGTTAATGCAGAAAAGGGTCAGGATGAAGTTCTGGTCAGTAACAGAAGAACAGATTTTTACATAAGGATGTATCTCTGTACCAGCCTTCCAACTGCAGCCTTCTAGTGCTACAGAATCTTTAAGACTTAGTGCAAGAAGGAAATGTTTAATTAGCTCTTTAAATCTAACGGGGGTTTACTGATGCTGTGCAAAACACAAATCTGTTTCGCTCTTCTGTCAATGGCATGCCTTTCTTTGTAAACAGTGTACCTGTCTTGCATATTTTATAACCAAAATACTACTGTATAGTAAAAGACAAGTGTCAAATTATTATTTAATATCTTCTTGATAACTTTACAGAATCAAAATAAGACATTTGCCAACTTTATCTTCAGAGAAATTAAGTGTCTGCAAATAGAATACATTTTATTTTGTTGCTCATTAGAGAATATAGCACAGTTAAGCCTTGAAGTGTTGTATCTGTAAGTAACTGATATTTCCTTGTGCTGGAAAAACCTATTTAACAGAAAGAATCTTCAAATCTCCTTTTGATAGTCATGTTAAAGAGAGTGAACCAGAAAAAAAAAAAAAAAAAAAAGGGCTAATGTTGGAAAGCCATAAAGAAACCACAATGTTTTATCGAGCTTTTTCAATTTGATATGGATAATGATGTCTTGGTCCTTTGAAAGAGAAAGGACGTGTGTCAGAGTCCTGGATATCAAGTAGGCAGCGTTCATGTGTAGTGCTGCAGTACAAGACTGAGACAGAGAGCAAGAGCCGTGTAATTAAAATGGAATGAACTATGCACAATAGTTCCAATAAAGCCCTTATGTATTTTTGTCCTCTGTCTTTAAAGCTTGGCTTAAGATATCTTGTTTTGTTTCCCACCACTCCCCATGTTAACAGGATATTCAGTTTCCAGAAAAAAAGCCTGGAAATGCTGATTTGAAAAATGCAATGCTGTCTATTCTTTCACCTACTGTGTTTCCTTCTCTTTGCTCATTTTTCCTTGCATTTTTGTATTTCTTCCTCTTTAGTCATTTGCCTAATATTCATTGCATACCTCTGAAAATCTCTTCCTATTTTCCTTCTTCCTGACCAGTTCTTTCTTCTGTGTACATACTGTGAATTTGTCCTCCCTTTTCTACCTATTACTTTGCTTTCCTCATTTATACTGTTTCCAGGAAAAAAGCACTTCAGCTATGTATCTCAGCCTGCTTCTGCTTAGCTCTGAGGAGGAGATAGCCAAAGGAAGCTCCATGTAGCTTTTCCTCTCATGCTTGCTGCTGCAAGAGAAGTGATTGCCCACCCCTTGGCTCACAGGCAAGGTGCTTTGCTTAGCAGTTTGTAGATTCAGGAAACTAAAAGGTTAAAACTGAGACTAATAAGAAGAGGAAACCATGGTGTTTCTTGTGCAGCTCTCACTTGGTCAGGATGGATGTCCATGGGCCCATGGAGCTGGCAGGCTGCTGAACTGGTGATTAGGGCTGAGGGGAGAGTGGATCAGCACCCTCCAGAGAGCTGCTCTGTGGCTGGCTTCCAGCTGTGAGTCTCTGTTTCTATAATAGGTAAGCAAAGGGCTTATTTGGCACTTGCTGATCTAATGTCTAGTAGATTATCTGCTGCTTTGTACTCGTGTCTGACCAGTTTTAATATTTCTATGGCGTTTATGTCTAAGAAATGTATTTTGGTTGAATAGTCTGAGAAGCTTTTATTGTGGGGTGCAAAAAAACCTCAGACAGAATTCCAAAGTCTACTGACAGTCTCAGAGTTGAATCCTAATTACCAGAGTGCAGGTGACCCCTTCTTTTGATTTTTAGTTTGAAATTCAGGACTTTGTTTAAACTCTGTTGGAATCAACAGAAAGACCCACTCAGGCTACAGTATAAAGTAATCTAACCCAGGATTAACAAAGCTTTTACTCAAATATAGCATAACTTGTTTACACACATTTTAGAACCACCCCGGTGCCTCCTGTCAGTTCCTGCATTTGCCTTTGGTACTACTGTGTTTATAAAACAAGCCCTATTTTGCTGTCACACAACTGCTTTCTCTCTGCACTAGGCTTCCTTTTGTCTGTTGTTTCCTATGCCTTTGTTTCCTTTCTATCCTGGAAATAAAGCTGCAGAAATCTCCTGAAATGGGCACTTACTCCCTGTTTTCTGCATAGAAAAAAAAAAAAAGTATGTATCAGATACCACTCTGGGGTTACTGAAGTCATTGCAGCTTTGCAAATGACAAGTTCTCAAAGGCCAGTCATCTTTTGCATATGAGGAGTAAAAACTCCAAACATACCTCATGTGCAAATACCTACATGCTTTTTTCTTATTTCTTTTAAATACTTCCCCTGGGTGCTTCTTTCTCCCTTGCCAAAAGTACTGTCATTTACATACTCGAAAAACTTCAGTCTTTAAGGTTAAAAAACTGCAGAGTGAAAATAAGTTATTGGAGATTAATTTTGTGGGGGAAGGGAGAGCATCAGTGCACCTTCATAAAGATAAGAACATGATGCACCTAAAGGTTGCTGAAAACAGGCTTTCGTTATTTTTTTTTTTCCTTAGGCAGATATTACACTATGTCGTTCTGTGGACGGTAGGTGAGGGAGGAAGAAACAGAAAGGTGGAGCAATTATCCAACTATTCTGCAAGATGACAAGGGTAGTGTCTGATAGAGCCAGAGCAGAAATCAGACCCTTTTACATGATCTTCAGGATAGCAGATGAAACAAAATATTCTCTTCTGTTATTAGTAGAGCTGACAGTTTAGAACCTGTGTTAGTAAACATCCTCTGTTACACTGGAGTAAGAAGTATCTTTGCCATAAATTATGAGCAAGCAGTAAAGCTGCAACAGTAGAATTTTTAGCTGCAGGTTTTGCTGGGTTGAGTTATATAATGGTCTTGAACTGAGACCACAAGAGGATGAGGATGAAATTAAATGAGTCATTGTTAAAAATAGGATGTGGATCTGAATCAGATGTTGAGTGAGCTGGACAGCTAAATAGATTTGTTGTGAGGCTGTGTCTATACTATATAAATTTTGAATGCTATGTAAACTCATAGTGATTAGGAGTTACTAGTGATTTTAGTAGTTGTAAAAGAGCTTGAAAACTGAAATAATCTGGGAATTGTGTGTTTCCTCCTACTCAAGGAGACGAGGCATGACACTTTTTAATCTCTCTTTATATTGAATAACATAAGTGGCAAGTGGGGAAGTGACTATATAAGCCAAGTGGAAATAGCAAAAGTAAAAAGCAACTTTGTTGGTGAACATAGGAAATTATGAGCTCAGTTTGTTTTTAAGCTATAGCTGGTTAGAATGGGATTTGTCTCATGGCTGGGAGGATGTGATGGTTCAGTTTGTAGAGTGGGAGAAGTGATCACTTTTAATGATGATAAAGATGGCAGGAAATTATGGCCTCTGGCTATTACTGGGGACAGAATGCTTCAGCAAGTGGACTAGAAGGCTTCTATCCTGACCCAGAACACCGAATTGTAGGTTATGTTCTTACACAATTTAAAGCTGGAGCATGATGAGCTTGAGCAGTGGTTCAGCTGCTTGTCCCTGTCATCCATATGACTTTAAAGAATTATTTGACAAACATTTTTATCAAACTAGAGTAGCTACTAATAACTCTGTTGAATGAGTGTGTTTTCATAATCAGATCTCATTGCTTTAGATAAAAAGCACCATGCATTATGCTGGTACTGTGTGAGCACCTAAGTCCTCCGCTTGTTTTAGATGGAGGATGTATTGGGTTTGCATGGCAAGGTTTTGGTAGTGGAGGTGCTACAGGGGTGGTTTCTGTGAGAAGCTGCTAGAAGCTTCCACTATGTCCGATAGAGCCAACACCAGCCAGCTCCAAGACAGACCTGCTGCTGGCCAAGGCCGAACCCATCGGTGACAGTAGTAGTGTTTCTGTGATAACATAGTTAAGAAGGGCAAAAAAAAAACCCCTGCACAACTGCAGCAGAAGAGAGGAGTGAGAATGTGTGAGAGAAACAACTCTGCAGACACCAAGGTCAGTGAAGAAGGAGGGGAGGAGGTGCTCCAGGTGCTGAAGCAGAGATTCCCCTGCAGCCTGTGGTAAAGACCCTGGTGAGGCAGCTGTGCCCCTGCGGCCCATGGAGGTCCATGGTGGAGCAGATCTCCACCTACAGCCCATGGAGGACCCCACGCCAGAGCAGCGTCCTCCAGAGCAGCTGGATGCACTCAAAGGAGGCTGTGACACCATGGGAAGTCCATGCTGGAACAGGCTTCTGGCAGCACCTATGGACCTGTGGAGAAAGGAGCCTACACTTGGAGCAGGTTTGCTGGCAGGACTTGTGACTGCACCCCATGGAAGGGACCCACACTGGAGCAGTCTGTGAAGAACTGCAGCCTGTGGGAAGGACTCAGGTTGGAGAAGTTTGTGGAGGACTGCCTGCTGTGGGAGAGACCTCAAGCTGGAGCAGGAGAAGAGTGTGAGGAGTACTGCCCCTGAGGAGGAAGGAATGTCAGAGACAACGTGTGATGAACTGACCACAACCTCCATCCCCTGTCCCCCTGTGCTGGTGGAAGGGAGGAGGTATAGAAAATCAAGAGTAAAGTTAAGCCCAAGAAGAAGGGAGGGGTGGGGGGGAAGGTTGGGTTTTTTTAAGATTTGGGTTTATTTCTCATTATTCTACTCTGATTTAATTGGTAATAAATTAAATTAATTTTTGCCCTCGAGTCTGTTTTACCCATGATGATAATCGGCAATTAATCTTTCCCTGTCCTTATCTCAGCCCACGAACCTTTCACTATATTTTTCTCTCCCCTGTCCAGATGAGGTGGGGGAGTGATAGAGTGCCTTTGGCAGGCACATGATGTCCAGCCAGGGTCAACCCAACACTGAGAGGAAGAAAAAAAAAAAGTCGCATTTCTCTGAGCTTATTTTGTATCCTAATTGTGAGGATGGGTGACATTAAAGAGCAAGGTCTTTAAAAAACAAAACAAAACCAGCAGAGGATGTGCTGGTCACCGTGGAAACCAGGCTTTTGATGAAGAGTTTGTATATCTGGTAATACTTTATACTGAGTTCTGATTACGGTAAAATCCACGTTATTTTTTCAATTTCTTCCATTTCCTGTCCTGTTCTTTAGTTTATCTTTTAGATGACAGAAAGGAGGAAACTTTGCAAAATATGGACAATTGTCTTTGAAGTGCAGTAAGATACTTATTCCAGCGAAACAGTAACCCATTTTGTGGAAATGAGGTTTTTATGTAAGGCTAGAACATGCAAATAGAAGCTATACCAAAGTAATGCAATGCTTAACAACTCTTTGGACATGCACCAAGTTTAAAGGCCAATTACTTCAAAGACTATGCAGAAAATTCTGTCAATAAAGCAGTGGCTAAAATTGGCCATTTGTAGAAATAATGCCTCTGCATTGTAAACATCCAGACATTCAGCACAGAGGCTTATGATCTCAGTGTAGTTATTCAGGCATGTCTGCACACTGTGGGCTCTTCGTCCAGAAACATTATCTTTGTATAACTTACTAACCCTGAATTTTGTGGTATGTCAAAAGTTTATATTAAAAATGTTACTGAAAACTCTGCCAGTCAAGGTTTTTCTGAGCTCATTATATGAATCAGGCAGTAAATATTTGAAAGCTGAACGAGAAGAACCATCAATGACTGAATAAAGATGGCTTTATGTGAAAATCTGGGGATTGACTAATGTAAGCTTCATTGAAACAGCTTCTGAGACACTTCAGAACAACATCAGATAAGGTTATCTTCACAGAAATGGGCCCCTGAAATTCTCACTTAATGGACTTATGTATATGGGAGGACTGAGATGGTTTCGATGCATATTTTAGGACAGAATCTCCATTGTCTGCAGTTTCATCAGCATGGTGATGATTTTCTTTGATCTCAGACTTGAGAAGGTCTTTCCCCCTTCATTTTATTCAGTAACAACTTGCAGCTGAGAAACTCTGCACTTGACTCTGTTGTTGTGGAGGCATGTATGCTGGCGAAGTTAGTCTGTACAAGAAAAACAAACCTCTCTGAAGTGTGATTCCAGTGGGACACCTGGAAGGCTCCTTTTGCATGCCAGGCCCATGTCCCCTGTATTTTGATTCTGCAATGTGGTTGGTCTCTGAAAGCAAACCAAAAATGGAGTGTTTTGTAAGGTAAGCGTATGACAAATATTCCTGATGTTTTGTTATTTATTAAAAAGTAGGATGGTCCTGAGGGTACTGCAACCACCTGAAAAGCTGCCTAAGCTTGGAGAAATGTAGTAGAGAGCATGATGGACTGTGTGATCAGAGGGGCTGCAGGGACAGGGGTGGCCTCACTCCTGTGCTTTCATATCCCAGAGTCCGGGGGTGAGAGTTGGAAGATGGTAGCCTTGGTTATGAAGAGGAACATGAAGCCATGAGTGGCTTTCCCACTCTTTAAGAAAGCAGATGAGAACAGCAACAACAGAAATGCAGGAAGCTGTGAATAAATGTGGGTAAGAGAGCTGGGAGGCTCTGCTTGGGCAGGAGGAAAGTATTTTGGTGCAGCAGCCCCTGGGTGCAGCTCCGAAGGGATGCAGCTGCCCTATTTTTTTTCCCTCTATGGCAAAAAAAGGTGTTTACGGAGTTTTAAGTGACAGCTCAGGGAAAGTTCTGTCATCTTTATAAAACAGGTTTTGATTCTTTTGTTCTCCTCAGTAACTTTGTCATTGGGAACAAGCCTTTGGCTCTGACAGAATAAATTTGTACTGCTTTCACCTTTTCAATCGTGTTATAAAACTGAATCCCAATGAAGCTGGCAAACTTAATGTACGTTACTCCTCCAATTACAGTGAGTATGTATAGGCAGCCGCTTGGGAGGTGTCAGAGGAGGCGATGGATGCCTTCTGCCAAGCTGCAAGGGCATTTTAAGGACTGGTGTCATGAGAGGCCAAGTCACAGGGAGAAACTTTCCTCTTTGGCATAGATTAGTGTGTCCTCATAGGCACACATGGCAGAGAAACAGCTCAGTCCTTCCTTGGCCACCTCATGTTGTGTTTGAAAAAGGTGGTGTAGAAGCTGAAATGGCTTCACTTCCATGATTTTTTGCACTGAGGAGATACTCGTGCTGTCCTGGCACTGACATTGCAGTCTCTTCAGTGGGATTTGTGGCTTGCAGCCCTTTTCTCCCCAAGAAAGTGCTGCTGCCATGGCAAAGGCAGGGCAGCTGCGGGGTCAGGTGCAGCAGGACACGCCAGGCGGGAGGAGGAGGAGAAGGAGCAGCACTTTGTGAGGAGACCTGTGCCCTGTCCCTGCAGCGATGAAACTGCAGGCTGATCCATGGCAACCTACTTCAGCTTGCTCCCACATCTGCCTAGACAGAGATGCCAAAAACAAGCCATCCCTGTCAGCCCTGGTCATTAAGTGTCTCCCTGGGAACAGGGAGGGGACAGCCTGAGGCTGGGATGGGCTGTCGGCCCATGGGTATGGACAGGATCAGGCCCAATGAGGGCCATCTGCAGGCTGACAGCCCAGCCCCAGCCCCTGTAAGGCTCATGGCAGTGGTCTCCCGGTCACCTTCCTCACTGACCTGACTTGACTGCTGGAGGACGGTTTTGTAATTGCTTTGGACAAATTCAAGCAGGGATCAGAAAATTGAGATGTTTTCACTGGTACTGTTTTACTTTAGATGATAGTAGTATTTAAGCTGAAAAATATAAGTGCATATGGCAGCTAATACTTCCAAGTGTGCGCTGGTCATTAATCAGTCTTTAGGGTATTGGGGAAGCTGAGGGTGGATCATGGTAAGCAAAAAGTGATTAAGTTTGGTTTGTATTCCTAGTCTCTCTTGCCCAATTATGTCCTGTGCAAAGCACAGGACATTTCCCCCACAGCGCACGCATGGCGAGCTGCAGATGGAGCATTGCAGCGTGTCATTAGTGTCAGCTGGACACTGCTGCTTGCATGATGATTTAGCAGCAGAGTAATCAGCACATAAGTCAGCAGTCTTTCCAACCCAGTCTCAGTTTCATGTAATAGTAGCTGTTACCATTTTTTTAAGTAACACAACAGGTTTTTCCACCAGGTATTTTCACACCCCTTGAATCTTCTTTTCTTGCATATGATTTATTGGTCTATCAGGCAACTCGTTTAAGACCTAAAGCAACATTAATTCCAGATATCAATATCAATTCTTTGTAGTCAGCTACAGGAGCAGGTCTGCTGGGCTACATCTGGATTGTCTTTCTGACTCTTTCTGTTGAACTGTGTAGGGCTTGGTACATTTATTGTCTTCCAAGGGTGGCACATCAATGTGTAGCTGTCTTCCACATTGCCAGCAAGTGTCTAAGACTGAACTGCTTCCTTTTCCTCAGTACACACGAGAAGCCTCTCTAGAGTGCATGAATTATTTTTAAATTAAATATAATAGCAGTACAATGAAAATAATAAGATTGGAAGGATTTGGATGTGTGTGTGGGGAAAATGGGAACTAAAGCAGTGAATACAGGTGAAACTCAGTTAATAATCTTATTCAAGCAGAACGGTTGCAATTTAAGTGCCTTTTTCCTTTTGATGTTTTCAGACTGGGGTGTTTCACTTGGGAAATACTGATATTTCCCAAAATGTTTATATTTTGGGTAGAGGTTTTTTTTTCCCCATAAATTAATATTTTAGGCATGTGACACATCTTCCGAAACTTCCCTGACTGGTTCTGTGTGTTTGAGCAGCAGCTCTATGATAAGGTGCAGGACCTCTTGCACTGCACATTTGGCTTCTTCGTGACTTGAGGTTATTAATTTCCCACCAGGCTCCCAGGATAGGTGCTGAAGGTGGATGGGCAGAATACAGTGTTACACTATAAATATTCTTTTTCTCTTCCAAAAAATGTATTTTGAAAACTTGAAAACCACTTGTCACACACCTTTTTAGGTTTTTTTCCGACATTTAAAAAAAAATCCATCTAAATTAAGGGGGAATCAATGCAAGGGTTTCATAAGCCAAGAACTAAATAAAGCACTTTTGTTTGCTTCAGTCAAAATTGCTTACACTGTCCCATAAAGATACCTTACTTAACTAAGACAGAAGAACCTGTAAAAATATTGTAGAAAAGATTTTTTTTTTTTTCCCTCACTATAACTCTTCAGTTTGCCTGCCAAGCTGAAGAAATAGTTGTGTTAACACCTCTACGCTCTTGCCTTTTTGTGACTTTCTTTGCTGGAGAATTAACAATGCTCTAAAAATATTAAATTGTGTGGTTTAGTTCATACATTTTTATATGTCACTGTAGTATAGACAGGGATGGTCATCAGTAAATACACACAAAATACTGAGTTTGTCACAAACATACTAATTTTATTACATTTTGTCCATTACATTGGGTCTTAAGTGCCCATGTTATATCATTTATTCTTGGTGGGGAGCCAGTTCTTTTGAGCTCTTCTCAAAAGATCTTTTATAAGAGGATGCAAACTGCTATTAAAAGGTTATTTTGAAATACAGTTGTCAGTGGCTGGCAGTATTTATGAATGTGGCCTGGAGTGATGCATTTATAAGTACGGTTCCAACTATATCAACTACTTCAGAATTTCTCTTTTCATTTCCTCTTGCTATTACTCTTGGTATTACTGAAATCCAACAGGATTGTTAACAATGACATTTCTAGAATTTCTTTTTCTTACATTAAAAATCCATTAAAAGTCAGAAAACTCGAGTAAATCATGAGTCTTTCTGGTTAATTTGTCTGTTGCATTTCTAACATTTCAAAGGTTGAATGTCTGAAAATGGAGCCAGTTTAAATGGTCTGTGCTTCTGAATGAGATGAAATAATGGACCAATTAAATAGGTAGTAAGTTAATTTTAAAAATGCACTTAAAATATTTCTATAGAAGAAAAACTCCTTAAAACTTTGAAAAAGGACTAGGACACGGGGAACTCAGCCTCAGTAGGTGTGGTGCTATTTAAAAGGTCATCATTAGATGGGGTCACTTCCCAGAGTCTGATGAGCCAACTTTTGGAACTTCTCGATGTGGGCTTTTTATGTGGGTCCTTGCTGGGAGGAAGAATCCAGGATAAATTATCTTATTTTCTTGATTCTGCCTGAAATACCAGTTGAAGATATTCAGGCTCTCTGATTATGATGTGTGTATGTGCATGTATGTCCATCAGTGGTTATGATTATGGTTATTATCGGTGGTCAGCATTATCACTTTTGCTGTTGTTTGGTTTCTATTTGAGAGGTTTATTTGGTTGTTTATTTTTTTGTGGGTTTTTTTTTTTTTTTTTTTTTTTAGAGTTGTAGAGTAATTTAGGTTAGAAGGCATCTTGGAATCATCTTGTCCAGCCCCCCAGTGAAAACAGAGACAGCTTAGATGAGTTTAGATTTTGATTAGTTCAAATTAGATTCATATCTTTTAATAAAGGAATGTTAAACCTCAAATCAAGAGTTAATGCAACACACTGTCTCTTCAGAGAGATCATGCATTCTTAGTTACTATGCTTTATTTTCAATGATTCTTCATCTAAACCTCTTAAAAGTTAGCAGTGATGGTTCCAAATGTTTAGTAAGGTGCTCAGTAACACCCTCTACTCCTGTAAACTCTCAAATGCTTGTCACATTTGTGCATGTGTGCACATACATCTCCTAATTCATAATGTTTTTTGTTTGCTGCATCGTGTTGAGGTGTCTGACCCCAATGGACCTGCCCTCCAAATCTCAGTGGCCTGTCCATGGCATCTAATGTTTTCTCCCATATCCCTATGCTATGTTCTTAATATTTGGTTTGCACCTCCTCTCACCATCTGTTTTGCAGATTGCACTAGAAGTAGCACTGGATGCAGGTATGAAACTGTATCACGGAACCGGTGGTGCACTGGATACAAGGCACAATTTAGCAGGTGGTGCTCTGCTGGGGCTGTTCTGATATATCTGCCCATGCTGGGTCCTTCCTCTCTGCTTCAGCATTAACTTTAGCTCATTTTTCTGCTTTTGTGAAGATTAATGGTTAGTGCATGATCACCTTCGATTTGACTCATGCTCTGGCACAGCTCTAAGCCACCTGCTTTAACAGGGGACTGGAAAGCCCTCCGTGAGTGTCTGGTGGTGTCTTTCTCCTCACTCCTCTCAGGAGCTCAGGATCGCAGCCTCTCCCTGATGTAACATGCCTGTCTCCTTGCAGGTAAAAAAGTCCTCCTTGGGACACAATCAAAAATTGAAAAGATATCTGGGGATCAATATGTGAAGAATATATAGATTTTTTTTTTAAAAAAACATGCTTTGTTAGAGCTTTGATGTGCTTGTCCATTGCAGCACACTGTTATCTCTGAATCTTCACCAGCTTTTGGTGAAGCTTTTCGCTATCTTCTACTGCTGGTAATTCAGTGCTTAAAAACTGTCTTAGAATCCACCCTTTGTTCTAAAGAAGCTTTTTTTCCTTGTCTCCATCCTAAATTCTTAGCTTGCTGACAGAAAATGTTGTCACAGGCTTTAAAAATGTTCATTTATTTTTTCTGTTGAGGGGATGGGAAAGCAGATCTTTGAACTTTTGGTAGTAAAAGATAAGCAGACCTCAGTTTAATTCCTGACTGGACAGACTGTTGTCTTTGTGCTGTGGTTATCCATACTAGAAACTAACCTACAGTTTGGGATTTGATTATGAGATTGTCTTTTGTGCAATCTAAATCATTGCTTTCCAAAGTATCGTCCTGGAAAGGTTTGTCCTTTTGTCTTTGTTCCAAATGAACAGCAAACTTTTCTGTTTGCATTGACACTAAAGTACAAAGATGTGTGGCTAAATGACTTCCTGTACTTTTAAGGAAAAGCCTTAATATTTTCTTGATTTTTTTTGAGCAGATTATCTCTTGTCCATCTGTTCTAGGTTTAGTATAGATAGAAGGATAAATGCTTTGTTTAGAAGAGAGGTAATTTTTATGGGCTATCGTAAGATTTTCTTTATTGTTAAAAGTTTATTTTTTAATTTAATAAATAATAAATTAA
>NW_010128452.1:0-1866 GCF_000699245.1 Pterocles gutturalis | reverse complement strand
CCCCGAATGTGCGGGTCCGGATGGGTCCTGGGAACTTGGGTCCCCCCGTGTCGTCTCTCGGCCCCCGTCGGTGACCCGCACGCTCTCGCAGCGGGCTGGGCTCAGCTCGCCCTGGGCTCTCTCTTTTTTTAATGTTTGCTTTTGTGCCTATTTCATATTCGGGGGAAATCTGAGACAGGCGGAGTGCAAGATGAACTAGAAACTCACTTTGTAGTTCCACTGTGTTGACTTCATACAATTTTCCAGATCGAGTGTCTAGTGAGAGAGAGTTGGACATTTTAGGTAAGAATCAATGGTCTTAGCTGATGACAAGAAAAGGTTATTATTGCTTTTGCAATTCAGATTGAGAATTTGCTTTGATATCATCAAGCAGAAAATTTAGCTTTTCGATTTGAGTTGATAGTCAAGCCAAGCTGAGCAGGTCTGTGAGCCTTTATCTGCACCTGCCAGTAACGGGAATACTGCCTGTTCTTCAAAGGACATACTTTTCTCTACAAGAAGAAACTTGATTTTTAGAGGATAGGAATGATGTACCACCTCCATAGTTGATGGATTCCATGGTAAAAACGATGTGAGCACGTTATTATTTATTTGTTTGCCTGTGTTATTAGAACCCCTGCTGTACTGAACACCAGCAGCAAGATCACCTGTGTTAATGAGTTAATGAGCTTGGGCTGGTTGTGGAGGTGGGAGCATTACCTGTGTCAGCTGTGCTTGGGAGAGATGGTGTCCCAGCGGGGGATGCTGCTGCAGGGGAAGGACCTGAGGTGAGGCTGCACCCAACAGTTGGGGGCAAAGGAGAAGGTGAGGGAATGAGAAGGGGAAAGCTGAGCTTAGCAGTGGTGTGCTGCTCTGGATTGTATGGACTGGCTACATGCTCTCTTTGTGGAATTAGGAGGTGTTGAAAAGTAACAAGATACTAGTATCACAGATACCTGATGCTGCCTACAAAAGCATGCAGGGATAAAGAGAACCAAGTGCTTATGTTTTGCAGAATAAGACTGTGAGTGTAACCTTATTTAGCCACCTCATGTACCCTGCTCACTGGTAGGAGTCCTGCCTTGGGGAGCAGGTGGGACAGGCCACGTGCCGCGGGGAACCAGAGGTGCCTGGAGGGGGAATGCTCGCTGGGCCTCTTGCTTACCTGTTGCAGCACAACACAGGCCTGTAGTGAGGGGAGCCTGGGCTCCTCCCTGTTGCTGGAGGGGAGCCACAAGCACCAAAGTTCTCAGCAGTGGCCATTGACTTTGTGCAACCTACTGTTGGTTATCTCTGGCTGGAGGCTCAAGGCATCGTAAGCCTCCCAAAATGCTGGGTGCCTGTAGTGCAGCACTTTGCCAACAGGAGGTGCTGGGGAAGTGTATGAAGAGCTGTACATACTCTGAAAAGCCAAGGCAGAGGGATCCAAAATTGCAGAATTATAATGTTGCTTTGGACTTGTACCAGCTCCTAAAAATGGGGAGAAGGGGAAAGCCTTGTAAAAGACACAAGAAACTCATAATAATTCTGTGTTTACACAAGAGGTTAAATAACAACATAGTGAACAGTGGACAAAATGAATGTGGTGAGTGGAAGGATCCTTGGAGTAACTAGGATGTGATCCTGTAATTGAAAGCTGGGTCCTGATCCATATACATATGAGCCAGAGTTGCATGGGCAGCAGACTATCTAATATCTCCAGCTGCTCTGATTTTTTTTTTTTTTCAAAAGAACTTTGAAACCTGGTCATTTCAAGTAGCCTGATCTCCCTTTCTGTCTCTGAGAACTACATGTTGTGCACCACCGGCCTGACTAGAGCTGCTGGCATTGCTTCCCAGACCCCCCTGAGGGGAGCTTGTGCAAGGCAATCAATACATGATTTTTCCC
>NW_010128451.1:51731-82609 GCF_000699245.1 Pterocles gutturalis | reverse complement strand
TGTCGAGGGAGGGAGGCTGGTCTGGGGTGGGGGGAGAAGGGTATGTTGAGGGAGGAAGGGCAGGGGAGATGTCAAGGTGCAGCCTGACCCTGGGGTGAGGGCAAAAAGGATGGTTTGGGGGCGGTCTGCTGCTGACAGAGATGGTGCTCAGGCAGCTTGGCTTGAGGGCAGGAGGGTGTCAGGTTGTATAGAGGGGACAGCCTGATGTTTGAGAGGGAGGTGTGTGTTGAATGTGACCCCAGGAGAGGGAGAGGAAGGGCTTGGGGGGTGGTGGGATCTGGTGGCATAACATGCTGTGGGAGGGGTGAAGCTGGTGGGGTAGGGGGGCATGGGCACAGCCCAAACATTGTATTTTCATCATTTTCCAGTACCTATGATAACTGAATAAAAAGACAGTGTTTGCCTGAGAGGCTAACCTTGTATGTTTGGCAGTAGCATGAGCATGTGTATTATTGTTGGTGATGCCTTAGGATCAAGGAGCTTCCATTGTATAGCGAAGCAAGGTTAAAAAAATACATGAAGGCTAAAGGAGTGTAAGTATTCAAAGAGTATCCTACAGGTGAGGTGTCTTAGGTGAGTGTGCCGTTAGACTTGCTTATATTGCCTCAGTTGTAGCTGGCTTGCTTCCAGCAAATTAAGGTGTAGGTAGAGGAGTCTGGATCTGCTTGTATCCATCTGTGTAAACATATACTGAAAGCTGATCTAAGCTGGAATAGCTGCAGGTGAGCAATTCCTTCTGTCCCTGCCATTGCATTTCTCCTGTAGTGGTGCTTGGAGGATTAAGTAGTGAGCTGGCTACTGAGCTGGCCTGAAGCTTTTAAGTGTTAAGGAAAGAAAAACAAGTAATTGAGTTTGTACTTTCAACTCTGTACCAGGGAAGGAGCGGGACTGCAGCACTCCTGACATGATTCGTTTAAGCTCCCATTGAAGTGTTCCTTGAGTGAAAATTGTGACAACGTCCAATTACATTATAAAAAAAAGTTAATAACTGGTAGCACTGTGGACCTAAGGAGTTGTCATGCCTGACAGTAAACATTTTCACTCTGAACTGTCACAAACAGAAGTGGCAGCTGTTTGTGTGAGTGTACAGTGAGCTGGATCAGACACTAATACAGAAAAGAACATTCGGTCTCCTCCAGCCCCCCTCCCCAGCAATTTTTCCTTGGGATCAGTTTTCTGATCCAGTTTGCTGTGCGGGAGCATGAATACTTGTATCAGCAGAGAATGGGCCTGAAATGAGCCATGAGAGGGGTAGTGGTGATCTGTCAGGTCTGACTAAAGATCAAGCAGCTTAAATAGCTCTGTAATTAAATCAAAGTTCTCCAGCAGCCAAGCCTGGCAAAGAGTTTCCTGCTCATAGCTATGTTACAGTTCACTCAGTTGTGCAGTCGTGGGCTAGGGGGTGAGTTCCCCCTTTTTATTTGTTTGAAAAGAAAAACAGACCCCAAAATCCAAAATGTTCTCCTGATCTGTTTTACATTGTGGTCCCATAAACAGTTACGTCTTGTCACAAAGCCAGAGTGGGGTGGGAACTTTCTCAACCAATGTCATGCTGTACTGTAAAACATCTGCATCAGTTTTTACACTGCCTTCCTTACAATTTTTAATTTTCTTAAGTCAAGTTAAATGCTGTCAACAAAAACCTATCAGAGTAATCTAAAGCTGAGCTGATCCAAAATCTTGCTGCTACCTAAAGAGGGAGGAAACACTTGCCTGCCTTTGCTCTCAGACACGAAACTGTACTCCTTTCTTTGTGTGGTCTTGGACCTTATCTCTCCTTGAGCAGATTCGATTCATTCACTAACCAGAAGAGGTTACTACCTTGCTTTTAGCTGGAGTAATTTTCAGCTGCCTTAAGGAATTGATTTATTAAGCAGGGTTTGACGAGCACCAGAGCCAGTGTAAGGTAGAGAGTAAAAGAGATCAGTGGGGACTGCAGAGGAGGAAGGAGAAGCCTTGCACATTAAATAGCTTGGCAGGGAAAGAACGCTCCTGAATTAAAGAGAGTCATCACTAAAGTTGTTCTTTGCTGGACTTAAAGCTGTGCTTGAAAACCTTGTATTTGTAAATGAAATGCCACAGTTGGATAGTGCAAACATTCTGGCCTTTTCTGTGTTCTGAGATTCACATAAGGAGATGGACTTAAGCAATTTTATCTTTGTAGTTATATCAGTGCATGTTCAGAGTGTTTCTGGTACTACTTAGTCTCAGTCCTTTGTACAGCTCAGCAACAAAAAATTACACTTCTTTTTTTCTGTGTCAAGCCTGTAAAATGGCTTCTGATTGTTTGTGCCTCCTGTTGCCACAACTTAATAACTAAGGAAAGTAGATGAAAGAGTTTCCTCTCACAGAAGTTTGTGTGGAAGTGAATGAGAATGAATAGATGAGGATAAATTGCCAAAGGTCGTTCTGGGAGAGAACGTGGTTAGGGACAGTTATAATAGAGTCCAACCTTGTAGCATATACACTCCACATCTCTTAAATGTTTTGCTGCTTTTCAGTCAATGGGAGACTTATGGAGCCAAATTAAGTGGTACTAGTATTTCATGAGTAAAATACTGGTTTTCAGTAAATGGCTGCAAATAGTCTTTGTTTTTAAGTAGTGCTGGATTGTTTTTATTTTTTTTTTAATAACTGTGGTTGAGTATTTGTTTTAGTTGGAAAAATATAGTCTTCGGATATCATACTTTCACTGTATTTTTGCTTTGGTGCAAATTGACTGCTTTAGCAAAAGTAGGTTTTATATCTAAATTGAATTGTCTCTCCACATATGAAGTGTCTGACAGGAGTGCTTATTTCATAATTAAGACTGCTTGTATTTCACAAACCAAGTGTCCCAATGCGCAAGTCTTCTGGGACCCACTTTTATGGGGGGAGGAGGGGGAAAGAAAGAAAAAAGTTAAAAAGTTGCTTAACACCTCCATCCCCAAAAGAAACCCCAGACAATCTCCCGTAAACCTTGTAATTATACTTTTTAAAAACTACCTGCCTTGATATCTTAAGAAAACTTTACTGAGAAAGTCCTTCATCAGAGTTTGTTGTACTTTGTTCTATCTGTACTTCTGTTTTAGATTAGTCAAGGCTAGAGAAAATGGGAAGGTATAAGCTTGTATTTTCAAAGTTGAAGAATTTAGACTTCTAAAAATTCACAGAGGTGGGGAGAAGACAATGATTTCCCAGGGAAATTGCATAAAGCTGGGGAAGGGGAAATGAGAGGCTGGAATACTGGATTTGAATTGTCTTGGCTTCTGTTTCCCGCGATTTCTGTTGATATCACATGAGAAGTCTGCCGTTCATCATGTGTTAGAGCAAAGTCCTCTGTTTCCTGAGCGTTTGTAGGTTTTAGGCACTTGTTTGATGATGCTTTTGCCCTAGAGGAATATGCTTGGTCATTAGTATAAAGGTTTTGTAGTATATCAGAGGTAGCTGGATATGATAATAACATTTCCTCTTAATCAAAATAATGTAAAAATAACCTGATTGCTACTTTGCAGTTGAGCGAATTTGTTTAACTTTTTTGCCTGTGGGATGACAAGAGCATTTTGTGTCATTTACCTTTTCTTTCTTCTAGTCTGACCTATTCTGACCATCTGTTTTATTCACTTATGCCAGGCTCCCTCCCTGCCTCTCCAGCCTAACTTCTGTCCTGCCCTATTCCCCTCTTGAACACAAGCATACCCCTCCCCACCAACATCTCTGCTGCCCTTCCTGCCCAGCACCAGCCCCTTCCCGCCCTACATCTGCTGTCTTTCCTTCACGCATGCCTCTGCTGCTGAATGATACAGCCAAGGAACAGCTTGAGCACTGGCCCCTTTGCAGTTCACACTGACGGTTAGTTTACTCCTGGCTCAGACTCCAAATGCCTGTCTCTGAGACAGATCTGCGGGCACAGAGGAGAGGAACACCAGGCCTGAAGCAGTGTGGATGCCAGTGGGTCTGTTCGACGTGTCCTCTGGACTGGGGGATTATTCAGCCAAATATTTAGCAGAACAGGTGTAACCTGAATCTGCTGTTCCAGGACATTTTTAGTGATCCTTGGGGCTTGCTATATTTTATTGATTTCTTTCACTTAATACTTCACTTCTGATACCCTTTTCATACTTATTTTGGTCTCACTTCTGATATTCTTTTCATACTCATTTTGTAGTCAATTTGGTCTCATTTGTAATATTTTTCATACTTGTGCCATATCTGCTTCCTCCAGTGCTTGTAATAGCCTTCAGGTTCTCAGATGCCAATTGCTTCTTTTTCTTTCTCTGTCAGAAGGTTTTTTTCCTACTTATGATTCCATTACTGATATCTTCTTTGTCTCTCTTTGATCCCTGAGTGTGTTTATTCTTTCTTCTAATCTGTATTATGTATTTTGTAAGCTCCCGAGGGCAGCATTGCATGTAATATTGTTAAAGGCACAAATGCTTTCAGCAATTGTACAATGTAAGGTGTTTTTTCTTTCTTTCTAAACGTGGGAGGGACATTGATCATAGTACAGCATGGGCCAGGCAGTCTTGCAGATGGTAGCTGGAAGATTTCTTCATGATAAATCACTGATTAATTAGACACAGTAACAAGTACAAACCTAAGCATTGTGCTAATGAATTATTTCGAAAACTGTGGGATAGAAGACAGAATCACCAGCCAAAGATCGGGGTGAGACAGAATAAAGTGTGAGTGGCGCATCACTTTCCTGGCTCTATCTACATTGCTGTAGGATAGGGCCAGAGGTCTGCCCCAAGGAAGGCGGTGCACGCTGCCTGTGCCACTGCTGCTTCAGGCTTGATTCATGGGTGGTTTCTCTTAGGAAGGGCTGTTTGGGCTGGATCAGCTAACACTAAAACAGAACATAGAATCATAGAATGGTTTGGGTTGGAAGGGACCTTAAAGATCATCTAGTTCCAACCCCCCTGCCATGGACAGGGACACCCTCCACTAGATCAGGTTGCTCAAAGCCTCATCCAGCCTGGCCTTGAACCCCTCCGGGGATGGGGCATCCACAGCTTCTCTGGGCAACCTGGGACACTGCCTCACCACTCTCACAGTAAAGAATTTCTTCCTAATATCTAATCTAGATCTACCCTCTTTCAGCTTAAAACCATTACCCCTTCTCCTGTCACTCCACTCCCTGATGAAGAGTGCCTCCCCATCTCTCCTGTAGCCCACTTTAGGTACTGGAAGGCTGCTATAAGGTATCCCCAGAGCCTTCTGTTTAGGCTAAACAGCTCCACCTCCCTCATCCTGTCCTCATATGGGAGGTGCTCCAGCCCTCTGTTCATTTTTGTAGCCCTCCTCTGGACTTGCTCCAACATGTCCATGTCTTATCTGCCAGTGTAGACATAGTCATCGCGTCATCTTTCTGAGGCGTGCAAGGAGACTTCACTGGCCAGATTGTATTCTAAAATAGTCCAGAGTTGCTGTGTGTATTAAAATGTTCTTTGTTTGTTTGTGCTGTGAACCATTGTATGTTTGGAAGTAGGGTGGGGAGACTAAGAAGGATGTTAGTGTTACCCTTGAATATGCTTCCGTATGCCAGCTTGGATCTCCGGGATATGCCATCAAGAAACTCCCCTGTCAGGACCTGGTACCTGGAGTTGCTGTGATGGTGGTGTGTGATGGCATTAGGCCGAGATATCTGATCATTTCAGTGTCCCCTATCTCTGTGCTCTGTTATGAATGACATGCAGGTCAGCATGTCCTTGTGTTTAGATTCTTTTGGAAGCTGGGTTAAATATGACTAAAATTGGCTTAAATGTTACTAAAGTAAGAACCTGGTTGCAACATCTTCATTTCAGGCTGTGATCATTCTGCTCTGTTCAGGTGGCTTTCAGGCCAGACCAGTAAAATTCTTTCAGAAATTGAAAATAAACAAAAGTAGCCTTTTGTTGAGATACTGTGAATTTTTAAAGAATCAGTTAGTGAATTCAGGTGGACTGAAGAATTTATGCTCAAAGATGCAAGGAGTAACCTGGAGCCTGCATCGCAGTAATGGTGGAAGGGGGGGAAAGCCCCAGCCTTGACTGACTGAGCAAAGATCTTGGTAAAGACACTACAAATACTGGGAACCAGCAAAAATTGTTAAATGGATCAAGGAGGTGTAAATCTGTTCCCTTAAATTAGTACAGCTGTATAGTATAGTGCAAGAATTTCAGGGTAGGAGGAAAATAATTGTAAATTATACTGAGTTATGCATTTCAAGGGGAATGAAAAACAGCCCTCTGCTCATTTAAGTACAAGGGAAACAAGTGGCGAAGATAAGTCGTCACGGAATGAGAGTGATGCCAGGATTGAAGGTAATTTAGATGTCATTCAAAGGGTATGTGAGTACTGTTCATTTCTTTTTTTAGTTGGGTGGATGATATGGAAAATTTTAAAAAAGCCCAACCAAAACAACCCAACCTCCTGAGGGTGATCCTCATGTAACATCTCACAAGGGACAGAGGAAGTCAGAGAGCAGAAGGCACACATTCTTCCTGAGAGTATTGCAGGAACTGATTTACGAAATTACAGAACCTGGCTTCCAGATTTTTTAATCTGTGAAATCAGGGAGGGACCAGCTAATTGAGGAACAACAAATCTGAATGTTTAAGAGGAGGCAGTAGAAACAAATTGCTGATTTGAACAACAGTGTCTTTCAAAACCCAAGTATTACCTGAGGGCATTTTGGGATTAAGTTGCTTTGAAGTGCTTAAAAATAATTTTTGTAAAGCAAAGGAATAATGTTCTTGTAAAATTCATACAAAATTTCAAGCGGTTATAAAAGAACATATGCGTAATTTAATATAATTATGAAAGAAATCTGACAGAGTCTGTAGCTCTACCTGCTGCTTGAGTAATCTGAGGTATTTTCTTAACTGGTTTAAATACTGGGGATTGCTTTGTGTTTAGAATGCACATGTGACTTAAGCTATAAAATTTTCCCTGGCTTTTTAATGACTTGCAGTGTATGTATTATATAAAGCATCTACAGAGGTCTCTAAATTTGCATTTTAAAGGTGCCTAAACATGCCAGATAGTCTCTCTTGAAAATACCATTGAGCTTTGCCTTTCTGGAGATTTGGCTAGGCATCTGAATATTTCTGTAGCTTTTCTTTTTTTTATTTTTTTTTTTTTAATAAAAATTTGTTATGATGTGCTTGATTCTAGTTTAGTTGGATATTGTGAAGGAGTGAGTGAGAGATGATAGTGCCTTCTTTTCAGTTTCTGTCAATCAGGGCTGTATGTGTTGGCTAATTTCACTAATATTTAAATATTTAAAGATGTGCCTTTGGTACAGACAGGAAATGGTGGTTTGATGGGGGAGGGAGAGAAAAAATGATGCTGTACACACGACTGCAGAGTTGGTGGTTTTTTAGCCTGCCACGTAACCTGTCAGATTGTGTACCTTGGTCAGGCAGTTAGCACATCCATTAACTTGTGTGCAAGTGCATTCCTCCTGTGGAATCCGTAGTTCAGGGACATAGGTGAAGGCTGATGGTGCTGGAGGTGAAGCTCAGGTTATTGCGGTTGGATGATGATTGCTTGTAGGCGTTACATGACACATCGTTAAAATAATCAGGCCTGACTGGTGCCTCTGAGCATGGGAAAGCTTGTTTTGGAGTCTTGAGTTCCTTTTCTGGTAGAACACATTGACAGCCTAGCTCAAAGTCTTGCACTAGACTATGTAGCTGTGTTTTAAGGATGCTGTTGGAAATGCATGTATTCTTTCCATGGTTAAGACAGGATAAATCATCTCTGATTTCTTAGTTCTATAGGGCTTAAAATTTGTATATGAAGACTAAATTAAAAAAAGCAAGGGCTTTAGTAATACTCTTCTGCAAACTGCTGGTATCTTGAACCTGGTGGACTGATTTTTCATAATTACTTTTTCATGTTCGAGAGTCAAAATGCAGATGTGTGAATTCTGTAGTTAATAGGAAGAAAAAATGTTTTTTTCTGTTTCTTTATTTTTATTAAGTAGGCTTTATTTAATCCGTCAGGCATAAAATACAGAAGGCCTGAGAGTTCAAACCATTAGCAATGTTTTTTCTTTGAGTGACTACTGTATTACTTCTTGAGTGTTTGCGTTTGACTTGAGAAGTGATCTCCTCCTTCCAAGTCCCCTCTCGATTGCACTGTACGTGAAGGTCTGAAAAACATGTTTCTTCTTTCTACTCTCATTTTTATTCACATGAAAACCAGTCTTAGAGATGTAGTAGCCTGTCTCTCATGGTTTTTCCACCTATGCTAAATATTTAGAAAGTTTCATAGCAATTTATTTTGAATGAATTAAGTAGAGTTTCTTATGTGTATGAACATCTTCTAGCTTACCAGTTTCAAGATGGTAGTTGCCAAAGTGTTTGGTGAGAGTTAAATCAGAGCTTGTTTTGAACTGTAGGGGAAATGGGGTGATTACCATCGCAGAGTAAATCTGTTGTCAGTTCACACTGGGGTGATGAACAGGAGAAGGAGAAACCTTCCACTTTGGGCTAGGTGCATAAAAGATAGTCAGCTGTTTAGGGAATTGTTATGGTGCTGGTATCTTTTGGAGGACAGGTTTGTGATCATGTCTTTTGCTCTGGCATCTGTCATATATTAGTCCTGCTGTTTGTTCGCTTTTACAGTAAATAACGAGATGTGGGGTTGCCTTCAAAAGCCTTCTAACACTGCCAGGCCTGCATTAAAGCATAATTGAATTTTGGGTCTCAAAAGTTTTAAACAGTTGTATGCAGAAGTGAAGAAAGGAGTTATTTTTAAGTCAGAGTCTTTCTGTTTTCAGTTTTCCCACAGGTTGTGATGGGATATCAGGCACTGTTGATCAGTCATCAGGTGTGGAGAGGAAATCTTTCCCCCATGCTTGACTTATCCTGACCACTTTCTAAGTACCAAACTAATCATGCTTGGGGCCAGAAATATTTTCTCTGGAAGTCAGACTGGCGAGTGTTTAAACCCGCCCCTCCTGTGTGTGTGTGGGGTGCAGATGTCACACAAGGACAACTGGGATATATTTCATCAAATCAATTTCTCACTTGGAGGTGTTATTAAAGAGTAATGTGTTTGTCTTGTCTGTCTGTAACATGAAAAAGTTTGGTTGTTTGAGGACTGAAGTGTTGTGATCTATCTAAATTTCATCCAGATGCACATATGCTTACCCTCATAACTATAGTGTCCAGTGACACACAGACTGTGTAGTTTAATAGTCTCTTCTGATGTTAGTTGTGAAGTACAACTTGTACACAGATGAAGCAAATACAGCAATAAATATGATTTTCTTAAGCTATGTCCACTTGTGCTAGTAATTCTTTAGACTTGTTGCATTATCTCACTCAGCGGTGTTCCATTCTTATTCTCTTACTAAAGCTGAAAATCTACAGTAATTTATAGGCACCAGATAATTTTATTTTGTAAAATGCTTGTCACTCCATCTCAAAAAGAGAATAGTGAAACTAAGAAATTATGGATAAGGGTGACAAGAGTAATGGGAGGTATGGAGCTGGTTTTGGTTGTTCCTGGATATGTGATAGTCAACTGTTTGGATCAGTGAGCCAAATCAAAATTGCAGTCCTTCATTCTTGTAGGGAGTAACACCCCAATGTAGCTTTTACAGCTGTCAGCACTAAGGTCCTGATACAGACCACCCTGAAGTGCCTAAATAAATGTGTTGTAGGATTCAAATGCTGGAGAGGTGAGACCATAATATCAATGAGATGTTCATTTCTGTCTGTCTGAGTCTACAGGGAGTCTCAGATAACTTATAGACCTTCTGCTAGCATCTTCATGGAGATTAATAGTTTGCTAAGGAAGTATCTACTGGATGTCCTGATGCTTTCTCCTTCCATGCTGCTATCTGCTACTGACATGCACAGCTAAGCCTTGGACAGTGCATTTATTGTAAGAATTTGGCCTTCATTCACAGTGTCCTCCCAGCTCACTTCAGGGAAGTGTATCCCAGTGAGAACCGTAAACTGCTGCAGTCTGACAGATTTAATAATTTTTCTGTTTTGCCAACCTCAACTTTAATAGTACTTTTCTGAAGTGTGGGAAACTGAACACGAGAGCAAGGTGGTGTCCAGAACTCTCTCTGGTATTTTTTCCCTGTAGTCACACCACTGGTGGTAGGGGAGAGGAGGAGAGCCTGCTTTGTGGTATGGTCTTGTCTGTTTTCAGCTGCACGCAATGTTTAGCTTAGTGGATGTCTATAAAGCACTTTGAAAATGATGAGCATTGTTTGGTTGTGGTTTTTTTTATTTTTTTTTATTTTTTTTCTTTTAGTGGACATCCGTCAAGCTCCATTGCCTTTACACATACAACTCTTCCAGTTATCATGAGCAGTGTTTCCATGCACTGGTTTGTGTGTTGTTGTTCCTGATTATTTCCTATCTTTTACTTGGGAGCAGAATAGTAAATAGAAAAGGAAGCGGAAAGTTATGGTAGCCTAAAACTATTTGGGAAGGTACAGAACTAAATTTTTAACTTCGATTTGGCGTAAATTTATAAGATACCAGTATTTTCCTGTTATGACACTTTGGTCTGAGGAAGCAAAGCTTCACACTTCAGATGTAAGGTCTGTGTTCTTAAAACAGATTTTCCAGATGTTTATGACCTTCATACAATAGGCTAGAAATAGCTGAGGAGATAGCAACTAGTGATCTGACGTTTAGACTACGTTAAGACTTCTCTTCAACAGGCAGATTATCTGGATTGCATTATTGCCTAATCCATTATGGTTTAAGCAGTCTTGATACTTGATTAAGTAATGTGTAAATCTGTTTTCAGAAATCTGTTCATGCATGTATTTCTCCTTAATCCTTAGTTCAAGCTTCATTTTGGAAACAGATTTTGGCGGAACTTTCCTGTGGTTAGTTTTAGCAGAATCCTCGGCCCATCTCTGAATCTAAAACGTGTACTTTCTGTTCAGTATGAGTGGATGGTGCTTCAGAAGAACACCTCCCTCCCCCATTGTTTTAAATTGAGGAGCTGAGACTTTGAGAGGTGTTGCCAATACTGATTTTACAGGATGTCTTCTGTTGTTCTCATCAGCACTAGCAGTATGAAGCTCTCTCTGTTTGGAACTTCTCTAATTCTAAGCATTGGCTGAAAACTCCTGCCAGTTTAGAGAGTCCCTGGGAGATCAGTGCAGATAAAGATAATACTCTTCAAAAGAAACACTAAAAAAATCTGTCTCATGGTGCACCGGAAGTATCATTTCATGGAGTCACAGGAGCGCGTAGGTTGGAGGGACCTTGGGAGGCTGTGTGGTCCCAGCCTCCTGCTCAAAGCAGGGCTGGTTGAATGAGGTTGCTTGGGACCGTTTCCAGTTGAGTTTCAAGGATCTCCAGTGATGGAGAGTCCACAAGCACTTTGGGCAACTTGCTCCGATATTCAGCCACCCTCAAGTGAAAATCTTTCTTCCTTAGGTGTAATCTGAGTTTCTTGTATTTGAATTTGTGTGTTGTCTCGTCTTACCCTGTGCACCTCTGAGAAGAGCCTGATTCTCTACACCTGTCCGTTAGATAGTTGCAGAATTTCTATGGACAAAAAAGACTTTGAGGACCTCCTGTGTTTGAGTCATTAAGTAACTGTTCTTTGTAAAACATGGGACGAGCATTAAACTGACCAAAAAGAGCATTTCCTTTTTAGATACAGCCTGTTTTCTGCTATAGGCAGTTTTTTAGAGATAGTATAACATTTCTGTAAAATTTGTCAAGAAGGTGTAGTTCCTCCAGTAGATGGTGAAGTTTTTTTGTAGGACTTGCGGTTGGTTAATTGGAGTAGAAAACCTTTAGAAATATGTCATCCCTTCATAGACACTGTGAAGGGCCTGTATTTGGATTTCTTTAGTGATATTCTGACTTTAATTACGTGATAGTCCAATTGTCTGGAAGACAGTGTAAATTTATCACATCTTAAAAGTTCTGATGTCTGGCAGATGACATTTCTGAATGTTATGGCCAATGGTAACAAGGTAATAAAATTCCTCTTATACTTTTCATTTAGGATTGCTTGGTGTATTTCCTGGTATAAATAATGTAACAGCTGGAACAGGTTCAAAGGAAATCTTTGTGGTATTGTTCATAAAACCAGCAAATTTAAGAGGCTTTGATTTACTACTTAAATGGGCATGTCTCCTTTTCCTTTTTTAGTTTTCTTTACAATGTGCAAAAAAGAGCCTAACTGAATTAAAGTTTGTCCCCCCCTTTTTTTTTCTTCCCTCCTCCCTCAGATTGCAGCTATTCTCAGGAAACGAAAACTTGACTATTATAGGCGCAAACTACTACCTGAGATCTTGCAATCAAGTTCCTTTCTGACAGCAAATGGGAGCTTGTATATTGCTTGCTTTTGCATTCTAAGGTTGGTATAATGTCCTAAAAATGAAATGTAATAGGAAAGCTATTTTTATGCAGCTTTTCAATTTATATAATAATTTGTATTTTTTTATGAGTGGCTTGTTTGTAATGGGTAGGAGTAAGAAAAGCAACAGCTGTGCCATCATCTTGATTTCTGGTACTACTGTTTGAATATGAACCTTCCTTTCTTTTCTTTTTCTTGTTTTTGTAATCTTTTAAATTGGTAAATAAATCAATGTATTCACTTTACTTTTCTTTCTGTGTTTTACTGATTCAAAATACACTGTTGCAGAAATTCAAATATATTCTAGAGGGCAACTGAGAAGGCGTAATCTTTCTCTTCTAGAAAGAATTGATGTGATTTGGTGTTGGTTTCTGTTTTCCTGATGCAAGAGCTGTGATGGCTTTTAGTTATCCTAATCTTTACCCAGTCATCCAGGTTTGTACTTTCCTTGTTTGTGGTCATAAATGAAGGAAATCCCAGCACAGCTTCTGGGGTTCTGTAAGAAACAGCCTTGCTCTGAAAAATGAGTATAAATGGCACTTCTATATCCTGAGCTGTTTCCAGTGTATATTTCAATTAACTGTCAGGATAAGTAAAAATTAAATGTTCCTGTTTATGAACATGACAGTGTCCTAGATCTAAACAATAGCAAGTTTTAAGAGTGAACTAGGTTGCATTTATGGCAAGAGAAATTATATGAAGACATGTAAAGCCTACAGTAGCTATGAATTTTTGAAGTTGTCTGATAGTGCACTGAACAGCCCCTCTAAAAGTTAATCAAACCCATTATGCCTTACTTCTAGGTCTGTTTATAGGCTTCTAAAATTTGCTTCAAAGCTGAGGGAGAAGACTGAGAAGAGGAGGGACTGGCTGAGGAGCCATGGAGTGCTTTTTAAGTAAATAATTTGCAAAGTTCAGAGTGAATCTTTAAGTAACAAGCTCTAAAGACTATGATTTTTTTTTTCTAGCAATCAGATTTGCATTAATATTGGTTTATCTTTGTTCCTCTGACCTGTACAGTGGTCTTCATTATCCTGCCAGGTACTTGCCTGTAAACTTGCAGTGCCTTATTTCAGCACTGTAGTTAGATGTTGCTCTCTAAATTAAGCTGTTGTGGTTTTAAGTGTTATTGTTTTCAGCTGTTCCTCTGACAGAGGTTATTAGCCATCTAGCAGATCTATGACTATGCCTGTGCTAGTCAAATGAATCAGGTAAGAGATTAGTGAGATTAGAAGCCAGTTGGTATGGCATTGCTTTCGCCTATGTGGAGCATAGCTCCCTAAAGCTGATTTGACCTCCAAAACAGCACGGCCAGATGCAGACTGGATAATGGAAATGATGCCTAGTCCGTGCACCCTTCCAAGTCCCCTTGAAGCATTCTTTGTGTTGACCCAAGCCAAAAACGTGCAAAGGATGATTCTAACAGTTTAACTTGACAAGGGATACCCGTAAATGCTTATCCCACTATTCCTACAGCTGTGCAGCAGAGTAACCAACCAGCATCCTGGGAGATGTACATGCTGCTTCTGTTACAAAGAGATGCCTGTGAAGAGTTGTCACCTGCAGCAGAATCTCTGCTGGTAGGGTCTCTGCAGACTGCCCACCACCTGCAATTGCAGAACTTGCAAATAAAAAATGTCAGCCTGTTGGCTAGGGTGCTAGTTGGAGCTGGTGAATGGAAACCGCTACTAGAGGGAAAAGAAGAAAGCGTTTAGGCAGCCTTATGCGTTGTACCTGTTGAAGTATATCATGTCCGGTTATGAGGAGCATTTTCAGCTTTCCTGACCAGAATAAAATTCAAAGCCTCTCAATTAAGTGAATATGGTGTGTAAGAGCTATTAAATAACATTTCACAAAACAATGGATAACATGATTATCAGAAACGTCATACTTGCCAAATTTACTAGTGTCCTTTGAAGGATAAATATATATCTGGCAATGATCCGATTGGTGCATTATGCATGAATTCCCAAATTATTTTGACAAGATTGCTTGCTAGGTTTCTTCAAGAAGAAGGATCCTCTGTCTTGAATGAATTAATAAATTATTAGCAAGTAGTTGATGTACATGAAACAGAAGAAAGGATAAATCATCAATTTTCATAACAGGAAGACGTTGCCAGTGATGTTCCTGCTGTATCCTTTTGTCCTGGATATACCTAAAGAATCTGGAAAAATGGATAAACAGTAGTGTGAGAGTTTGTATGAGATTACTTAGGCTAGAGAAGCCTAAAACTGACTCTCACCCATTTTGGAAAGATCTGTTGATTAAAATCACTTACAAAATTTGATAACGTGTAAAGTAAGAATTGGGAGGGAAAAAACAGTCCTATCCTTACACAGGGATGGCCTTTAAACTGGTTTCTATTAATCAGGAAGGTGTTTGAGAGTTGTCATGGACAGGTTACTTGAACAAGTCAGTTCAGTACTTGAGTATAGTCAAGGAGCTGAGTACGTGTTATTGGGAGAGAAAATGAGAACAAACCAGAAAACTGTGTAAATACATGACATCTTTACAAGTTGAGTACTGTATGCTTTTTCTTTTTTAAGAGCTTGTCCTAAGATTATAATCTTGACAAGTGCTTCACTTGGAATGTACTGGATATCAACATTATGTTGCATGTTGAGCTGTATAAGCTTCCTTCTTTCATGTACTGTTGGGTGGGTGACAGAGGAATCTGGGGCTTCACTTTTTTTTTTAACCAATTTGGGGTTTTTTATATTTTTTTTTTAATGTTTTCTTTGAACTTGTATGATTCATTGAATTTATTGCAGTGTAATACAGTGTACTTCCTTCAGTGTAGCCCCTGAAAGCAAAAGTAATTATATGTCATTTTTCCAGCCCAAAATGTGATTTGGTATCATATATTTTAATCCATTGAAGAAATACAAGTACCTCTATGGTGTTCTGCATAACTGTGTCCTGAGTGTTTCTGAACTTGATTTTCAACCATGCAGAGGTTGTCTGAGACTTTGGAGACCCAGCTGCTCTACATCTGATTCTGTATAGTGGTGAGAGATTGGGTGTGATACATTTGTATAATAGCATGCATGCTGGAGTTTTTGTATCTTATTTGGTTCGAAGGTGTATTATAGTGGGAGCAGCAGCAACTCGGAAGCAAAATTGTTGAGCAAGCCCCATGCAGCTGACGGATTTTCCCCTCCTGGAGTTCTAGACTGAAGCCGCAGATTAAAAGTTTTGTAGCTGAACATGTTAACCTCCTGTTTACCTGCACAATTCCTGATTTGAGGAGAGTTGCCTGTTTCCTTCTTTTGTAGCACCAAGGAAACACAGAATCATAGAATGTTAGAGATTGTAAGGGACCTCGAAAGATCATCTAGTCCAATCCCCCTGCCAGACCAGGAACACCTAGATCAGATCACACAGGAACGCATCCAGGTGGGCTTTGAATGTCTCCAGAGAAGGAGACTCCACAACCTCTCTGGGCAGCCTGGTCCAGTGCTCTGTCACCCTCACCGTGAAGTTTTTTCTCATATTCAAGTGGAACCTCCTATATTCCAGCTTGCACCCATTGCCCCTTGTCCTATCACTGGATGTCACAGAGAAGAGCCTGGCTCCATCCTCCTGACACTCACCCTTCACGTATTTATAAACATTAATTAGGTCACCCCTCAGTCTCCTCTTTTCCAGGCTAAAGAGACCCAGCTCCCTCAGCCTTTCCTCATAAGGGAGATGCTCCTTTCCCTTAATCATCTTTGTGGCTCTGTGCTGGACTCTCTCCAGCAGTTCCCTGTCCCTTTTGAGCTGAGGGGCCCAGAACTGGACACAATATTCCAGATGTGGTCTCACCAGGGCAGAGTAGAGGGGGAGACGTGTTGGCAGGCATATAGTGTGTTCTGGATAAAGTGACCACTTTATCTGTTCATATCTTTACCAAAGTCTCAGTGAATCTTCTGTCACTGTGTATACAGAAAATATGTCTTAGTCATCCAATAACAATTAAAACACCTAAATATGAAATGTAATTGTCAGTGAGAAGTCTGGCTTGTGCTAATATGTTTTTTTCATCTTCTTGTAGTATTTACTTCCTTTCAGCTAAGGAGAACCGCCAAAATTGAAACCACTGCAAATATTTTCCAGGATGTAAAACTTAGGCAAGAAAACGCAATTAAAATAATTTCAGGCATTGTTTAATATTCTCACCATTCCATAGGTGGGCAAAATTTAAAAACCATCTAAATCCAATATCAGCAATGACTTGGGCTGTGGATAGATGTTCTCGTTCTAGAAGGGATTACCAATTCGGGTTTACTAATTTGGCTGCCTTTGCAATGACTTGGGCTGTGGATAGATGTTCTTGTTCTAGAAGGGGTTACCAATTCGGGTTTACTAACTTGGCTGCCTTTTTTTTCCTTGAAGTGAATTGATTTTTTCTCCCTCCTTTTTTTTTTTTTTTCTTGAAGTGAATTAGGGAATGTGTGCAGGCTGCTCAGTTGGCGGAGCAGTGGGGGTGATGATCTCTGTTACGGATGTGTGACAGGCCAGCTGAGGGCTGTAATCTCTTCCTCTGGTGAGCTCCAGAAGACTACATCTGTCTGGGCTTCAGATGGAAGTGCTAGGCTCCCGTGTTGACAAGCATTACATCTGTTAAATGAAAGGTGTGATTTTTTTAGGTTTTTGGTTTTATTAAATGCAAAACCTCATGAAGATGTGGTTCTCTTAGTCTAGGAACTAGAGTAATTAAGTTTGACCATGTACAGCTTTATATTAGCTTGCTTAATTAGATTCATTCCTACATATCAACCAGCCTTTGAGTTTTGGATACCATTGTACATTGAGGGATTAGATGCATAACCTGAAATAGGTCATATTTCTCATTCCAATTTCTAACCATGGACCATGGGAAAATAACCATGGAAATAATAAGAACTTGTTATAATTTACTTTAGAAGAAGTTTAAATGTTTCACTTACTGATTGGACATTTTAATTTCCACTAGGTTTTATTATGTGATATATGTTACTGTTGTTTCCAAAATCTTATCAAACCAAACACGTAAGCATTTGTAGAGGGATTCTAAACCATGCCAAATGAACAAATTCCTGCTTCTTTCCCACAGAAAAGACATTTGTTCTGTTACTTAACAGGTGTGTCTGGTAAGATGTGTTCATACTTATTAAGATGTTTAAAATGGCTTCTCTGAAACTTCATACAGTAATTGCTTTCCAAGAGAGTCCTAATAATGAACTTTAGCTCCTGCAGCATTTGGCATTGTCATCCTGAGAAATTATCCTTTTGCAGCCGTGGGAATGAACAGTGTGTGTAATTGCCATTACATCACTTGCTGCTGATACACTGGCTCTCTTTTCACTTACGAACATCAGCTGGCATTGCTCACTGGTAAAGTTATTTTTTCAGAAGTATGAAATGATGCTAATCGTGCCTTTTACAGCAAGAACGAAAGTGGTATTGATTAATTATCTTTGTTTTATCTCCTGTGTTGTCAACATGAAATTTTATCTAAGAAAATTTCCTGTTCTACCCTGTATGTGTTTGCCATTTTGTTTGTTGTATTTTGTTCCCTGTGTTTTTAGAAGGGTAGACTCCCTTGTAACACTGTTCTCCTGAACTAATAGTGCTTATCAGCTGAGCAGCATTGGTGTAATTGAAGTACCTTTATTATCATGATACAAAACTCATGACTGCCTGACTATTGTTTGCTTCTGTCACCAACCTGAATTAGTTTGGAGGTGCAGATGTCCTGAACAGACCAAATATGGTTGGTGCCATTGTGTCTGACTTGCATTTTGGTTTTTCCTCTTTAACAATGACCCATTTATAGAAGTATTTTCTTAGATGTTTTTGTTTGTGTAACTATTTGTTTCAACTCTTAATGTTGGAGGAATTTTGGTGGTTGAAATTGTGTGGACTCTTTGAGTGAAACCCAGATCTTGTTGCAAAAAATTAGAGCTTTCCCACCTTAATAGAACTGGGATGTCACTGTTGCTTCCAGTTGTAACATACAGATTGAATCCTTGGCTTACTGTAAATGAGTGGTTTCCTGTTTCTGGCATCAGCTGACTACCTGTCTTTAGAATGTGGCGTATATTATAGTAATTTGATTGGATTTCTGGCCCACCTGATTATATCCCTACATTCCACAACACACATCTTCCCAAAGATGTATTTGGACAAGTAGCAGAGTGAGGAGCAACTATAAGTTCTTTTAGAGGGTTTTTCTGTAATTAATATCTGCATCTTTTCAGAGATGGATATGTTAATGAAGTATTTCAGGTTTTAAATGTTTGTGAAGCAGTGGGGGAACCTGTCTGAGAAGAACTATCCAACTGTAAAAATATGATTAATATTTATTTAGTATTATTTGTTAGTATTTGATTAATGTAAAGGGACAAAGTTAATCTTAAAATGTGTGTAATTTTATGATAAAGGTAAAATATAGAGTTGTAGAATATAGAGTTGTACATTAACGTTTCAGTTGCTTTGCATGTAATATGTGTACAAATTACACTTTCAGGAAGCTACTTGGAAAATTCTATTTTTGGTCTCTTGGCTTTGGTGCTGCTTTACCTGCTTCTTATATGGCTATTCTCATCGAAAGGAAAAGCAGGTATGGTTTGCGTTTTCAGTTTTATATAATAACAGTTCTTATTCTGGTCATTTGACAATTGACATTTGACAATTCAGTGGTTTTGTTTCAGAATGCTGGAAATGTAGTTAATTTGTAATAGTGTCTTTTACAACCTTAGATTTAAATCTAGGAAGCTACACTGAAAAAACACTTTGTAAATGTTCAGTTTCTTTTTTGTGGTTTGTTTTTTGTGTTTGATTGTGTGTAATTGGGTTGCTTAGATTTGCCTGATGAAGCTTGGTTGCTCAGGATTTCCTAATGAAACTGTGGGGCTTTTATTAAAGTATAATTTAAATAATGTTTGCAGTTAGTGCTAATGAAAGTTGCTCGTCACTTGAGTTAACAAGATGACATTAGTTAATATAGAGGAGTAATAGGATGTTGTGGAAAAAAATGGCTGGAAGAGCTGAAGTAATCCAAATCGGATGAACCATAGTGATACAGAAAGTAAAGCCTTTCTCTTAAGGAACAGTGCTGAAGTTCAGCTGTCAATGAGAAGTTAATTATGAAAAGCAGGAAAGGTGGAGGAAGAAAGCTCGGACTCATCCAGCGATAGCTGAAAGCTGCCATTTGTAATGTGGCCATGAAAAGTGGTACATGAAATCCTGGGTTGTAAGGTTTGAATGTTTTGAAGTTCAGTTTACATTGGTAGCTTGTATCAATAGTGAAGGTTATAATGCTTAATTACTTTAGTAGGGAATGAGATGCTTTAGTGAGCTAGTTAGTAGGTTTTATTAAAAGTAGAAAAGGTGACAAAAGCGTAATGTAAGGGATTACTCCTTAAAAGGTGATGAGGGGTGTTTAGTACTAGAGAAGATGTGAACACAGTTTTGGTCACTATGAGTATCTGAAGCTTCCTTATGCAATCATTTCAAAATAACTGCAAATGCATATACTTCATGTTGTTGACTGGCTGCCAGACCTCATTCCTAAATTTCAGTCATGGAGAAAGCAAAGCCGAAGATAAGTTTTAGGTAAGATTGTAAAGTTCTGTCCTTTCAAAAGAATGCATTATCCATGTGTTTTTGAACATTGAGGATGTGTAAGAAGTTCTGGAAAGGTGGGAGCACTTCTAAATTATGTTATTTAATGTAACTACAGAGAAAATAATCATAATAAAGTTAATGAATAAATTTTTTTTAAAGTCCTTTCTAGCTGACTGATTTTCATCTTGCTGCAATTACTTCCTAAGAGGGTGGATACATTTTTGGTAGAACTTTGTCTGGTTACTTAGACTCCAGAACTACCGTTGGCATCAGTGTTTCATTTTGTGGTGAGACCAAATGCATTTTCTCCTTCTGATCAGGGACACCACCAGCTTAACTTTTCCTACAGATGTGCTACAATGTGAGGATTTTCTGTGTCAGACTTGTAATATTTCTGGATAAAATAGAAGGGGAAGAAATCAGGCTGCTTGTCTGTCTAAGAGTTTCTTGTAGCTTTCAGAGTATTTGTGAGTCAAGAGTTGAAATTGCTTGTGAGCCAAACCCATACAAGGTTTTTGTGTAACAGCGGAACAACTTTGGAAGAACTTGCAAACCTAAGCTTCTTAAGTGTATCAGAAAGCGTAGGCAAACAAATTTTATGTCAAATGGGAATTTCTGAAAGTCTTAGTGGCAATCTGTGAAAGCTTTGACATGTTAACAGGCTCCTGCTTGGCAACTGAAATTTAAAAGAAATAAAAATTGAAATAGAGGTGTATGAAAATGACAAAAGGAGGTTGTTGGAGCATATATGTATTGTATAATGCTGAAATACTGAATTCCTGGAAGGTTATTCTTCCTGTCAGAATAAGATATTTTGCCTGAAAAGCTCACGTTATGTGGTATCAGATAAAATGTAAAAAGGCAGCGGTGGTATTGCAACATAACACAGGCAGCTGAAAATGTGGGATTATTGTTATTAATGAAAAATAACTTGTTAAATGGCATCAAGAAGTACTTGAAAGTTTAGGTTTTTTAAAACCAAGTTCTTCGGTATGTCATCAGATGCTGACTATAGTGCGTGAAATGCTGCTGCTGAGAGACTTAGGTGAAATACGACTTTCTGATTTCACATCTATCAAATGTGAAGGCAAAATCAAATTTTCATAGACTTGTAGTCTCTTAGGAAGCTAATGTTCCACGTGGAGAGACAGTGGCATTTCCAGTCATCTCCTGAGTAGTTTACAATGAATTGTATTGAAAAATCAGAGAAGTGGGAAAAAGTCCTGATTTGAGTTCATAAACATATCTCTAGCCCTTTAAATTGCTCCTAGCAGCTGGCAGCAACATCAAGCTTAATCACTTAATCTCTTCCCAAGTGGATACCCTATTTTAAGTACCTCACTGGCATTTGCTTGCACAGCATCCCTGTCAGTCCTGAATTTGGGAACAGCAGACTTGTAAATCAGATTTTCTTCCGAGTGTTGCTATTCATATGTGCCAGCCTTGTACATTTTATAATTCTTATGGAAGAGCAGGACAAAGAGATGGATAGCTTGTCTGGGCGCGTTATAAGCCTGAGGAGGAGTGTGTGTTTTAATGTGTTACAGAACTAGTTTGATTATAGTTTGTATCTGTGTAATATGTAATTGCAAATTAGCATGGCACTGGCAATGAGAAGGGGAGGTGACTTTGTATAGAAACTTAAAACTCAGGAAATGATCTACTTTATCTTATGCCACTACATTTCTATAAAGCTATAAATTGCATGTTAACATGTGTGTTCTGTTTGGCGATTATAAAACATGGCTATCCTGTCTATGAAAACTAGTTTATTAGAATCTGTGGGAAGGGCAAAGGAATAAAAGCACTTGTAAATTTCTTTGCATATGTATCTATAAATGTTCCATGAGATTAGTGGAAGAGAGCTAGTCACATTATTATGATTAGTGTTTTGAGAAGAATTGTTTCTTAGGTAATAATTGAATATTGATACATAATCATGGAGATAATGTATTTGTAATGGGCAAATTCGTATTCTAAACCTTTAGTTCCTTACTCCTCCAGGAGTAACTCAGAATGTTTGCCTTTTTCTGGTACTCTTAAGCAGCATGGGTTGCCTGTTAGGATTAGGAGGAAACATCCTGAGTGGCCAATGCAGAATTTATAAATTACAATCTGACATCTGTTAGCTGCATAGCTGGTATACGTTCGGTGCTCTGAGAAGTGTTAAGAGGGTGCAGAGTTAAATTTCAGCTGAGTTTGACTGTGTATTGTCTTACACAGTACTGATCTTTTTAATAGTCCTGCCATGTTATTTCTTTTCTCTCTATTTATGGCTCTGGCAGAGATGTTGAAAAATTAGAAATGAAACAAAATTCCTGGAGAAATGTGCACAATTCATTGGAATGTTCATTTTTCTAAATCCTTTTGATTATGTGGCTGTGATGTCAACATTTTAATTACTCTTTATGTATATATCGTCATAATAACTATGGCTCTATTACAATAAGTAACCCTCTGACAGGTGCACTTGCGCAAGTGTATTTAAGAGAAGATAATTTTCTTTACATTGTCACCTTTTTGCGTCTTCTATTAAAGAAAACTGTACAATTCTTTTGTCACAGAATTTAGCTTTTCAGTGTTAGACATTAAAAGTTGCGTTAATGTCTCATCAAAAATAGAGATATGACTCGGTTACATTAATTTTTTTAAGCTTCCTTAGGAAATGATTACATGCATTTTATTAACCTTTGTGTGGAGTTGTTTTACCAGTGTACTTCTTGTTTACTCTTGGAGGTGTTGTTTCATACTGTTAGTAAGAAGCAATTTTATTTGTTTGTAATTTTGAAAAATGAATATTTTGCATACCTCCTTTGAAGTGTGTTTGTAATTCAAAGTTACAGTCTCCTGCCATTTTTTCAACATCTATTAAATTTTATCAACAAGAATTGAGCATATAGTAGAGGGAGAGATATACGGCTTAGATTGAAAGACATGGTATTACCTTGTTCTGGAAGCACCGAGACTGTTAGAAGGCAAGGAAGTAACTGAATATACTTGTTAAAGTTGTTGTGAATGAAGCTGTTGAAATGTGATTTGAGGCTTGGCTAAAGCCAGCCTGTTACTGGAAATCTGACTGGAGCGGTTGGACATTACTGTGATTTCAGAGACAAAGAAGTCTGATAGATCAGTGAAGAGCCTGTATTTAAGACCTCTGCGATTACTATATCAAGGAGAAGGATGATTTTAAGTTTTGTAAATGTGCTAATGCTTCAACATTTGTGTTTTCCTAATAGCTAAATGGAAAACTTCAGTTTGTTGGAGTGTTTTTTAAAAAATAATGCATTAATGAGTTTCAAGAACTATAAATAAAGATTTAAGAAAGGACACAATTACAGTTTTGATGAAATTAATTGTCTTACTGGCTGGCTAACTTTTTTTTCTTACCAATTTCTGCCCTTTATAACAAATGAAGCCAAAGTTTAAGTGCAGCCACCTAAAAGTTTGGTGGCAGTTCTGAAGGGACCCTTCTGGGATTGCTCCCTGCTCCCCCCCTTAGGCTGAATTAATGTTTACATACTGGCTGTTAACATTATAGCGGCGCCTGTCTCGTCTCTACAGTTAAGACTGTGTCACTGATGGTATTATAAAACTTGAGATTTAGGGCTTTTACAATTTGGTTGTAAAATATTGCTTTGGGCGACTGTTGGCGACATGGTTTTAGTTGAAAACTTTGGGTGTTTTTCATCAAAAAAATCAGTATACTGGACTCTCAGAAAAATATTTAAAGCTCGTGCATTTAAAAAGTGATATAGTGCAACAGTGCACGTTATAGAGAACATCTATATATACACACATATTTAGTGTTCTTGGAAGCAAAAGTGTGACTAGGTATGACTTAGAAAGGTGGCAGAAACATTTGTATAAGAGCAGTGTGGAATTTTTAGAGTGTATGTTCTCCTGATGAAGCATTCGGTTGCTGCTAGGGTTATTTGCTTGCCATAAATGCCATTAGTCTAAATAAATTATAAAGGAAGAATATGTCAGCATAGTAATGTTAAAAAGTATACCCTGTAAATAAATACATTTTTTTTGTAAGTTTGTCCATTCAAATAGTAATTAGTTGGTATATATTTCTGTGTAGCAGTGTAGTATATTTTGACTTGAGGTGACAACTTCCTTTCTCAAAATGTTTTATGGTTGTTCAGTTTGACATTATATTTTAGGTAAACCTGTAAATCACCAGTATGGGGGCTTGGATCATCAAAACAAGTAAACAAGCTCCTTTAACACAGCAAGTGTTTTTGCAAGCTTTCGTCTTACTTGCTACAGGTAAAAAGTTGAGAGAACAAGCTACACTGAGGGATGATTTTTTGCGTATTTTTTGTGTTGTAGTGAAAAAACCCTCAAGTTTGTATCACTCACATGAGTATTTGTGATGTAATCCGGTAAGGAGAGCTAGCAGGGAAACAAATTATTCTGGAGTATCTAGAGTGATTATTACCGGGAAATATGGGAGTCAAGCTGTAGAAGTTAATGGGGATGCTTTTTGTTTCTAAACTGAAGTATGTTAAAAACCATTGCACTTCACCAGCTGCGTTGGTGAGAGCCAATGTTTGAGAGATCTGTGTTTTTATAGGAACAGCATGTGAACATTTGCAAGTGTTCTGCTGCATGCTTTGAGGGCTGCTACTGCTGTAGTTACCAGAGGAAGGGAAGACACTCATCGTTCCAGGTTTCTTGGGAGTGCAGGAGCAGATCTGGAAGATGCTGTGAATGTGGGGACATTGTGAATGGCAGGTAGCTCAGGATGGGCAGCTCTTGGGGGTATTTTCTTGAAAATTAGGATCTCTTGCTGACTGTGGATCTCAGTGGGAGCTCTAAGAGCTGGGAGCTCTTGCCCAGCACAGGGCTAAAGTGTTTCTTGTCGATGACCTACAGTATTTTGTCTTTCTGAGAAGTAGTATCACCTGGCTTATGCTGTATTTGTCGCAACATACTCAGTCTCCAGTTTGGGAAAAAAACCCAATAGCCTGGTATTTTACCTAGAAAGACTGATGATCTCTGTAGAGTATATCCCTGACAATCATAACTTTGTGGATATTTTTGAAGAGATTTCTATTTTTCACTTATTGTTATAACATCACATGTTAATTCTGGAAAAAGTTCCTGAAGTTGATTTACCTGTGTTCAGTTAACCCAATATTAATGAAGTCAGTTTTTAAGAACCACCACCTTTTTTAAGCACAGGAGCGGGCAATTCCAGTGTGTTGTTAAGTCAAGGAAGTGGAGCAGAAGACCAGCGTGGCTGAACAGGGAAGTCTTCATGGAGCTCAGGAGGAAAAAAGAAATTGTATGATCTCTGGAAGTGAGGTCAGGCTTCCCAAGAAGGTTACCGAGCTGTGGCTTGCATATGCAGGTAGAAGACACAAAAGGTCAATAGCTCAGTTAGAGTTGAAACTGGCCAGTGTCGTATCTGACAACAGGAAAGCCTTTTAAAGTGTGTCAATAGCAAAAGGAGGTTTAAAGAAAACATTGGACTGATATTTGTTCAAGACAGGCACCTGACTAATAGAGGTGAAGAAAAAGCAGAGGCATTCAATGCTTTTTCTGCTTCAGTCTTTAATGATACTGATAGACCTTGGGCTTCGTGGTCCCCTGAGTCAGAGGAGCACAAGTGTGGGAACAATGACTTTCCATTTGTGAACACTGAAATTGTAAGGGACCAGCTGTATCAGCTGAACATTCTATAGACCATGGGGCCTGGTGGGATTCACCCCGGAGTTCTGAAGGAGCTAGTGAATGTTAGGGCAGGACCCCTCTCAGTCATCTACCAAAGGTCTTGGGAGTCCGGGGAGGTCCCTACTGGCTGGAAGCTAGCCAGTGTTATTCCAGTCTACAAGAGGGGCGTGAGGGAAGACCCGGCGAACTACAGACCTGTTAGTCTAACCTCAGTTCCTGGAAAAATCATGGAGAAGATTATACTGGGTACTGTTGAAAGACATTTAAAGAACAATGCAATCATCAGGCACAGTCAACATGGGTTCAAAAAGGAAAGTCCTGTTTGACTAATTTGATATCCTTCTATTATAAGGTCACCTCCCTAGTGGATGAAGGGAAGGCTGATTTAAAAATTGTAGCCAGATTGTGAAGCAGTTCTGTGTGAAGGAAAAGCATGTCCTCTGTGGGTCACAAAAAGACACTAGCAAGATGTAGATGATATACTCCATCTGTAAAAGTGGCCATGGAATTAAATTTGCTACACTTAAATGAACGGTGGAAATAATTTTGTTTTTTGCAAGAAAGATCCTCTCTCCCGTATTGTGCTCTTAATTATTCCTTCACCCCTGCCTTTTACTCCTCATGATACTGTGTATGCACGTAAGATGTAGGTACGATCTTTATACTTCTGTGTGCCTTTTAAAAAGAAGTGGTTACAGTCAACATTTTGACTTTTCAAACCATCTGAAATGTGTGTTCCTATTTCATACCAGTCATCTCTTCCCAGTCAGTTGAGTGAATCACCATTGTGTGTCTCAGTTACAAGGGCAGTTTAGATAACTGCTTTAAGCTAGACTTCATCTGCTTCTGATGGCAAAAATCTGGCAAGATGAATCCTACAGTTGTCAACAGAGGGTCCTTGGGGATCAGTGATTCCAGTCCCATGCATTTATAGTCAGCCAGCCCAGGTTATAAACTAGTCAAGCTTCTGAAAAACTGTAACCATGTCTGCAGAAGTGTTCAGCAACCAAGTTTCAAGAATTTTCAGCCTGCAGCATTCGAATGTTGGAAAAATTTGGTCCAGCTTGCTTGTGTGGTCCTTGAAGTCTTGCACAAGATGGAAGAGCAAGTGAGCAGCTACAGCATTATAGTCGACGATCCATTTTCTGGGATAACACAGAGGAAGAGTACTGGAAGAACCCGTGTATACCTGTGATTCTGGAGATGAAGGAGAATGTGTTGCAGACATCTGGCTGGATCTGTACAGACTGGGTTTATTTTCTCTTGGTGTTGTTACAGTCAGGGATGAGCTGGGTCATGCAGGACTATTTGGTTGTATTTGCTTGGTGGTCTCCAGTGCCCTGAGTTTCAGGAGGATTTGCCAGTTTAGGCACAGCACAAGCTGTGAGGTTACTTTAGGAGTAATAATGTAAAGATAACACAGGCAACACCCATTAAGCTCTGGACTACCTCTCGCCAGTTCATGTGGGGCCAGCCTGGATGGCCAAAGGGCAGTGCTAAGGTCAGGCTACAGGCTCTGATAGATCCCAGGTGACTCTGTGTAGCTAGCTCTTCTTGTGCTGCTTTGTGAGTAATTGAGAATTAATTACAGTTAAAGTTTAATTTTTTTATTATTCTAAGGACCACTTTTTGGCAAGCTTGTTTTAGAAATCTGCACTGTGTAGTCTGAAAATTACATTAAAGTGATTTAGTCATCTGAGTCTTAGTATAATTTTCTGTTCTGTTTTTCATCGTTAACCCCAAAACCCCCACAAAAAACCCTATAAAACTTTCAGTCCTGTTGAAATGCCTACTGATAAAATGTTAAAATTCAAGCTGCTGCTGAACATTGGACTATTCTTCAAGTCTGACTTGGATTCAAATGGCACAAACTGTGGATTAATTACTCTGTTCTGTCTGCTCAGCACTAGCATCCAGGAGACACTCACTTGGACTTTCTTGGCTTAAGCAAACACTTCATACATCTTCTGTCTGAATGCTTTTGTGGAACATGCGGCTCCCAGAGGGGGAATAATAAATGTTCTGCTAGTATAGAATAAACTTCAGATGCTGCCTAGGTGAGCTGGCTACAGTGCTGGCTGATGTGGCAATGAAAAGCTCGACATTTACCTGGTGAGGCAACAATCTGTGCCTACCATGCCTCTGGTCAATGGCTGAAGGTCTTCGAGGGAGCTTTTCTATAATATGTTCCTCAGCTCTGTTTGTAGGGTATTGTTTTTAGATAGTACACATGAGAGGAGCTTAAATCTTTGTTTCCATGTGAGCCACACCTATAAACCCTCTGTTTCTTTCCCGTAGCCTCATTGCTCCCAAGGAATTAACGTTGTTGTTAGCTCCTGCAACAGGAAAAGCATGGAGGTAGAAACCTAGAACGGTAATGATTTGCTATTTTTAACCGTGCAAGGGTTTTCTGTGGTGAAGATTACAGCAGTGTACTGTGGTTAAACATCTTGCTTCCCCTTCCTGCCCTCTCCCCTCCACATCCCAGGACACAAAATGACACATTTTTATTTCCTTTAGTAAGTCCTGTGGCTTGCATAGCGTTTCTTGTAATCAGATGACCTCCACTCCAGATTGAGACTTTTTGATAAAGTAAGCATATGCCATTAAAACCTTTTCCTAAAGATGGTCTGTCTGAAAAGCAGGAACAAGAGACTCCTTGGCATTAAAGGCAAGCATGAAACAGGTCTCATGAATTTGGGCCAGGACCTGTCATCACAGTCCAGACTGCTTCAACTTTAGTGAAAGACTGAAACAAGGACGGAGGGAATTTGTGTGCACTCCATCTTGCTTCATTGCTGATAAGTTTTTCATTTTAAGCTCTTCTTCAGTGTCTGTTATTCATTCCTTGTGAGCAATGTACTGAGGATCTAGCAAAAATGTTCTAAGGTCAGCCGTTGGCATTTTGGAACTGTGAGCTTAAAGTTAGAAAATAGTTCAAACTGGACTTGGCAGTAGCTTCTTCTTGTCTTTGGTAGGTGAATTGTCGCGTTAATGTCTGTCTGTGTAGTATCTGACACCACTCATCATCGAATACCGGTGTTCTGCCAGAAGCTGAATTCTCAGTCCATAGGAATGTGTTGAAATGACGCAGTCAAACTCCCGGTATGGCTTGCCTACCTTTCTGGAGAAGGTTTCTGTTGGCTGCTGACACTGCAGTTCCTTGGGACCCCGTGTGCTTCAGGCCCTTACGGATGCAGGCACTCTTAACAGTGCTAATCCATGTTCTGCATGACTAATTCAGAGTTCCTAACTGGATTTGAAGCCCATGTTTAATATGACTTAATATGCTGTCATCCAGGTTCTCTTCGGATAAGAAGGCCCCCAGAAATGGCTCTGTATGTTGGCAAGTCTAACCCCATACCCCAGTTCTGTTGGAAGCGCTGCTCTGCTCTTTGTAAATAAGGGCGTTTAGGCACATTTAGGACACATTAGGGCATATTAGGCACATAATGTGGAAAACTGCAGTAGTCTCCTGTTTGGGTTGGATTGATTTATCAGGTGAGCTTTTTGGCATGTTGCTTCAGGTATTTTGTAAACAGTGTAATCTGATCACAAATGTAGTCATTAAAACATTACCAGTCTAAAGAGAAAATTGTGTCTAAATATGCAAACTCAACAATAGCTACTAGTTTGGCAGGCTAGAAAAAGAACATTTGGCTGCTTAAGTCTTTTGAAACAGGTGAAAAAACTGATGATTTGAGTAGCTTATCAGAAAACTTGTATTGTGGTATGGACTGTATCAAACTGGGCACAAAATATGTACTGGGGAGGGAAAGGCAGCTGTTTGAAGGGGCTTCTTGGGCTGGGTTTGGGATGTGCAGGTGGGCTGTGGGTGAATGGCTCTTCACCTGACAAGGGCTGGAGGGTAGAGGTGGAGGAGAACGGGTCAAATACTTTGTGAATTTTCACTGATGCTAGGACAGCCCCCAAGCTGTCTGTTAGAGTGGTAGCCTTATATGAGATTTTTTTTTTCCCTCCTTCCTGTCCTCACTCCCAAAATAAACCAAGAGTATGTCCAAGGCCAGAGAATTTTGCATATCTATGCAACTTTGAAATTTCCGTGTCCTGTCTTGTTCTTCTTCCCAATTTTTACTAACAGCTCTGCCTATTATGTCCTCTCTTTGCTATGAAACAGTAGTGATTACCAGCAAAATACGTAGAAGCAATGCCCCTCTGCTGCTTAGGATCCCCAAAGCTGTTTTGCTCAAAGGAGTGTTTCCTTTTGTGCCCTCTGCACATACCTTCCAGCAGCACATGTATCCTGGCTGAGTTGCCCAGAAATGAACTGAGTGTTTTCTTTTTGATTGACTGAGTTGATTAAAAACAATTCTGTGTTACCATCAACAGTCCAAGGAAATTGTTATTTGAAGCCTTACTTAACACTAGCTAGGCCTTCTTTAGCAAGAATGTTAATAATTTAAAAAATTGCTGGAAATCCTTAATTTATTTTCCTGAGGTTTGACTAATTTGTTATTCTTCTGTTATCTACTAGTTAATCCTTTTATGAAACTAATAAGCTTTTTGGAATCTGATTTTTATCTCTTCATGGAATCTGGTGAGGCTCAATCGCACTTTAATTAAGAGGTTTTTTCCCCTCTGTAGGTCAGCCTTTGTTTTGACTCTTGGCTCTGTAGACACCATAGAGAAACTGGGAGAGGAGGAAGAGGGAGGGAATGCGGAAAAAAAAAAATCAGTATAAATTCTGAGTATAAAACAGTTAAAAAAATTAAACTATAGATGTTATCTTCTGTTGCGCTAGCTGAAAACTCAGTAAGAATTATTGGTGCTAAATTAACTAGAATGTATTGCTGTAGATATATTTTCTTTTTGGCTTCTATCCCTTTCCAGTTTTCTCATACCCTTTCTTTGGCATGTGTTCAAATCGTAGAGCATGTTGAGTTTCTTTTCTTTCCTTTTAAGAACAACAAATTTGGAGTATTTGCAAGGAAAAAAAGAACCATTATGCTTATAATATAATGTGCTCAAAGCAAGTATGAGTGATTTGCAGTTTTGAGCAACTTCAATTTCCCCAATTTGTGAAGTATCCATTTCCTACTTTAAGCAACCCAAAATTTTGAAATAGAAAATTCCCTTATAAAAACAGTGGGCTGTGAGTCCTTAACTTCATGTCAAAAATATACAGTTTATGTGCCTGAACATTATCTTTGTGTGAACGACTTGCTACTGGTATTTACTAAGCTCAAAAAGTAGTCATTTGCTTTTTTGAAAACTTACTGCTTAGGTCTGTTTTCATAATTTTCAGCATTATTTTGAAA
>NW_010128451.1:51338-51710 GCF_000699245.1 Pterocles gutturalis | reverse complement strand
GCTGATTTTAAGTGAACTTTTGCACCAGGATTTCACTGCTGGCCTCCAGCTGTCAGTAGGAAATTGGTGGGTGTGAGAGATTAACGATACCCTAAACGTAATCTGTAGTACTTGTGTTATTACAGGGATGCAATCGCAACTCCAGATCTATAGTTGGTTAACTTATGGTGTCAAGCTGCTATAGAGGAAAAAAAAAAAAAACAAACAACACCAAAACCAAACCCTCTTCATTTTGACCTTTTTCTTTTTGGGGGAAACGTGTGATTTGTGTGTTTGATTTAATTCTACAGGTTATAAAGTGGTGTGTTTTACAGTGTGGAGGGGAGGGAAGCTGAGGGGGGGAATTCTTCCTGTTTTTGCAGACCACAAATC
>NW_010128451.1:36549-51134 GCF_000699245.1 Pterocles gutturalis | reverse complement strand
CTGCTGATTTTAAGTGAACTTTTGCACCAGGATTTCACTGCTGGCCTCCAGCTGTCAGTAGGAAATTGGTGGGTGTGAGAGATTAACGATACCCTAAACGTAATCTGTAGTACTTGTGTTATTACAGGGATGCAATCGCAACTCCAGATCTATAGTTGGTTAACTTATGGTGTCAAGCTGCTATAGAGGAAAAAAAAAAAAACAAACAACACCAAAACCAAACCCTCTTCATTTTGACCTTTTTCTTTTTGGGGGAAACGTGTGATTTGTGTGTTTGATTTAATTCTACAGGTTATAAAGTGGTGTGTTTTACAGTGTGGAGGGGAGGGAAGCTGAGGGGGGGAATTCTTCCTGTTTTTGCAGACCACAAATCCTGTCTGGGGAGCCATTACAAACTATTATGTTAACTTCTTAGTTTATGTTCAGAAATTAAAGCCAGTATTAACTCTTTCTTTCTTGTTTTTCTTTATTTTTTAAAAAAAAAGACAAACTTTAAATTCTCAGATTTTACTATAACAAGTCACTAGTTGACAAGGAGCAGACTCAATGAACAGTGGTATCTGTATAAAATTCAAATCTGAATTTGTATTAAATATATTTAATACAAAAATATTAAGAAATGTGTTTTTTCATAAATTCACTGTGTTAAAACCATGCATAGTTCTGATCTTGTAGAATAGCTCACAAGAAAAGGTAAGTTGGACTTGTTTCATTCTAGTACCTTTTTATTCTCAGGTCGGGCTTGTTGGTTTGACAACACTAAGAATTTGTGGAAAAGCAAATGGTAGGAACATGACGTTTTGGACTGGGGGTGAAGCTATAAAGTTTTATAGCAAAGCTAAAACTACTCTTGTCTTAGGAGTGAGTTGGATATTTTTTATTTTGTGGGTTTTTGCTGCCCAACTGTTTAAGTTTACTATATATATGGAGAAACATAACCCATCAATGAGGCTGTTTAATCGGAGAACATCTCTCAGTTGCATGTATAAAGATTTTTTAACATGCTGCTTTTTCCATCTTCAGACTCCTTCTAGCCATCTCTGCTGCTCACTGCTAGCTGAACGCTGGGTTGCAAGAGCTGTAGCAGGGTATGGGGCCTGGGTGTACTTGCCCCAGTGTGTGTGGATTTACTGGCTCACTGTTACAGCTCATACCCAGAGCTATTCTCACTGAAAGAGGTGCCTGTTTAGTCAATTTATGTGAATTTTGTACCTAGTGGTATTCATCTTGCTGTAGTTATTTCCTGTTATTTCTGACTTGGTCACTTATTTCCCCTTTAGTTCTGAGCAAGACAAAAAAAATGTAATCATAAAAAACACAAGACTGGTAAAAAAATGTGATTATAGTAGTTCAAATATGTTTAATTAATTGCAGTGAATGTTTACATTTCAGGATGTCTGCTCGGTAAGGTTTGTGGTTTAACTGAAACAAGACAATAGGGAAAACAATGCTTTAAACTTTGTATTGCCAAAAAAGTTCTTGATGAGAAAACCGCAGGGACTGGAGTGCCGTGTATTAGACATATCAGATGGGCAGGGCAAGGCAAAACATATGAAAGAAATAAATATTCAAAAGGAGGAATTAATACTGAGAGAGAAATAGCTTAAAAATGACAGGCACCTTCCTCTCTTCTGTGGCTGTTTAGAGAAAGAGGTGTTTGCTTTCTCTTGGAAATTTCTTTTGAGTGCTGTTGTGGTTGCAATAATTAATTTATGGTAAAATTGCCATGAGCATAAACATGTTCTAATGATTCTTCCCACCTTCAGGCAAGGTTAGTGTTGTTTGTTGCTTTTTTTTTTTAGCTTAGCAACAACTCTATAGTTAAGGAAAACCATAAACATATTGAAGGAAAACCATAAATAAGGAGAGAGAACTGGCAGTGAGTTTCACAGGAAAAAACATCTTGGTTGTATTTTAAAAAACAGGTATTTTGTATGATTTGCTATTATATGAAACAAAAGCTCATGCTACTTGTGAAAGTAAAGTTATTCTTTAAGTTTTACAATGTGTCAAGCTAAGCAAGAAAACATTCTTTAGGAAACTGCTCCATAAACAATATGTTGGCATGCAGACTTGGACAGCTGTCATTGCTTCTATTGGCGTGAATAGGATTTTTAACTCATGTGTAAGGAGAATTGGACTTTGGCCTCATTCAAATAAGTTTTCCACAATTTACAGCACTTACATGAAAAATATAAACACCTTGCTCACAGGCAGGTGCATTCAAAGTCTGAGAGTGGCTCTTGGAGGTTTCTTTGACTTTAAAATACTATTGATTAAACACAGAATAAGAAATCTTTAATCTGTGTTTTGTTTCCTGTATTTTCATTTTAAATCCTTGAAGATGACTTCTGAAAAATTGGGACAATTTCAGTGAAAAGCCATGAGTATGATTAAAATCTTAGGGAACATTGTGGAAAACCCGAAGGAGCTCAGGTTTTTGTTTAAGAAATGGTATGTGAGTGACTTGGTTGGACGCTGAAGTGTTACAGTGGAGGTAAAGACATACCCGGTTTCAGTGACTGGACAGAATCTTGTCTAAACTAGGGTGCAAATTGGAAAGGTAAGTAGCATTAGAATAACTTATCAGTGGTTGTGGTGACTTAATTGGAAATATTTAAAGACAAATTTGATCTTTTCAAAGAAGTGACTAACTCATTAAAGAAAAGTTTGTGGTTTATATTAATTAGGAAGCCAGATTGTTTATCACTGTAATCTCTTTTGATTTTATGATCTGTGTAAAGAATTGTATGTATGTATTATGTATTTTGAAGTTTCTTTCCACTTTTTTTTTTTTTTTTTTCCTGTAGAATGATAGAATTGTTCAGATGAGCCTTGGTAAGTCAGCTAGAGCAGCTTCCTGCTTGGAGCAGGACCAGCACTGAGTTCAAACCAGCTTGCTTAGGGATTTGGGCGGTCAGCCTTGCAAACCCCTGAGGACAGAGGTCCAACAACCTCTCTGGGTCCCTATTCTAGTACTTGGCTGTCTTGGGGGAGAAAATGTTGTTTCCTCAGGTCAAATAATCTCCCTTGCTGTGGTCGTGGTCCTCCTCACCAGCTGGTCAATACCAGTCTGGTATTGGGGACCAAAATCGGGCGCAGTACTGCGTATGGTGTAGTGAGTGCCCTGTAAAGGGGATTATTCATTTTCCTTGACCTCCTACCTACACTTCTGGTAATACAGCCCAGCACACTGCTAGGCTTCCTTGCTATTTTTATCCTATAGCTTTTTGTTTTTTTAAAAGTTATTTTAGACTCTTTCCTCTGGGCAGCACAATCACAGAAATACGTGGCTCTCTGTTGAGGTTTATAGGCCATAGTTTAAGAGCTATTGCTGTTAGAGTTTGGTCTGAACATTACCAAATTGTCCAAAAAGCAAGTTATAACAAGTGAAACTTTTCTTTGAGGAAGGTATAAATGAGTGAGACAGTTGTCTTCTTGAAGCCTGTGGTCTGTTGCAATTTAAACATTAAAAGTGGGATCCACGAGATCGGAATTGTTCAGCTGCAGATGACATGACTTGTGCTGAATAACTAAACCCTGAGACATCGCCTGCTCAGTTCTCTAGCAAGACTACAGAAAAATTCATGTGAAAGTGTGAATTGGGGGGAAAAAAAAGGGAGAAACAAAATGAAAAGTATGCTAAACACTGCTGCTCTTTGGTACTTGAATTAAAAGGAAACAAAAAATGTGATTGCTTTTGTGCAATCCTCCTTCTCAGGTAAAAGATACCAGTCTTGTTAAGACTTTTCAGACCATTGTTTTTAGAACAGATTTTTGATCTTTAATTTAACACACCAGACTGGCAGGATGGACCAGGACGTGCCATCCCATCTCTTGTCCCACAGATGCAGCTCTCTTGGATGCTGACTTATGTCCTTGTCCTAGGTCGGCCTTGGTCTGCTGCTCATGAATTTTCCCCCTAGCTTGTGTTTTTCCTTCCCGAATTAAAGGTCGCATATGTCATTAGAAATAGAGTGGGGTGTGGCAGATAACTACCAGCTGAAGAGGTAAGAGCGAGGCAGTGGGCAGCCAAAACAGAGATGTGAATGCCAGTGGCCTCTGGAAGGAGATGGCCTGAGACGAAGATGATGGAGGAGGAAGGGGCAGTAAGGATGTGAGTGTATCTGCCTGGGCTTTCCCCAGGGACCTTGCTGGACTGGCACTGGTGTAACTACCTGCTGGTGTTGGTGCTCCTGAGATAACGTTAACACTGGTTCATGGACTTTGGGGGTGAAATGTTAGCTGTTTATTAGTCTCTTTAAACGTCCCCGGAGCAGGTGGTTAGACATGACTGGCAAATTATTTTTGTTCTTTAATTATTTCCTGCTCTTTTAATACCATTTCCCAATTACATTCTTTTCTTATTTACCAGCTGCAGCTTTAATACAGTGCTTGGGTTGTACCAGTGACCCTTTTGCTTGGCCTACCTCCATCTTTCTGTCCTGTTTTCCATCAGCTGTCATTGTTATGAAATAATGCAACGTTTTCTGAACTGCCACCCACTTTTTTAGCAGTCAGGTTCAGGGTTGGGTTAGACGTGCTGGTTCACATTTGCACAGGACCAGGAAGAGTCACCTTTTTTTTTTTTTTTTTTTTTTTTTTTTTTTTTTTCCAGAAACATGAGACTATTAAAACAGTCACAGAATGAACTTGGGGAAAGAAAACTCTTTCTGTTAGGCAGGGCCACGCAGAGCAGCAGATAGAGATGGGCTTTTGCCGCAGGCACTTTCAGATGATGTCATCCAGCAGCTTTCTGTATTTTCAGCTCCGGAAGATCCTTGGTTGTGCACATTCATTGTCTGCACATTTTCGTCTCCTCCTGACCACCTACTTGCATCGGTCTCGCTGCAGCTGCAGTTTCTGATTTCTTTCCTTCCTCTTCTCTAGCCTCTTTTCCTTTCTTTGTCTTTGTGGTTGACAAGTTGCATTTTACACTTGGCCGAAATGGACCACAACAGAAGCTAAAACTTTGCTATATCAAATTCTTAGGTTTTTAGTACTTTAAAAAAAAAAAACGTATATTTTCTCTGGGAGGCTATAAGATCCTGTCTGTATGTCATCCCTGCCTATGTGACATAGACTGAAGGAGAGAATCCACCAAATAAATTACCTGCACATAGAATAGTTGTGCTGTCTTGTTGACACTGTAGAATATAACTGTGGATACACACACGATACTCTTAAAGCTGCATCTGTCACTCAGAGTAGCTGGTGGTAGCTTCTCACAGGTAAGAGTGTTACTGCAGGATGTCTTTGAAGTTCTGATGTTTTCCAGAATACTCAAAATGCATTGAGTTGTCAGATTTGCCCTCACGGCTAAATTTAATTTGGTGTTTCCAAACAACTGAGTGTTTGAATATCTATGCTAAACTTTTAATACTGTTACAGGGGTAAAAAAAAAAAAATTAAATCCAAGAAACATGGAATATCCAGTCTTTTTTCCCCCATGAGAACAAATTAAAATCAAATTTACATTATACAGAACTGTGTTGGCTGCCCCTTTGGTAATCGGGAAGGTCAGGACACCAATATTATTTTATCATGTGAGCTGATCAGCTGTAAGACCAGGTGATTGTTTGCAGACCATCTTGAGAGTTGAATTCATCTATTACAGGAAGCAAATTTTCACCCTTCCTGGTCAGAAACGTAATGCAGTATTTTGATGCTTTTTTACAAGTTGTAGAGGTCTCTTTGCTGTAACATTTACAGACCCTATTTCCTATCTGTTGTCTTTTTGTTTCTGGTGCATCTCATCCTCATCAAATCTTTAGATTCAGGGTCTTTTTTCTTAATTTTCTGTGCTAGAGTCTTGTTTCTAGTACTTGGAGAGAAGGTATACAAAGAGCAGATTCGTAACTCTCCTTTTATAAAACAAAACAAAGTGATTTTGCTAGTTAAAGTTTTGAACTTAAGCCAAATTTGTATCTTCTCGGTGTAGAGAGCAACTTGTGGAATTCAGGATGGTGCATTGTTGCTTCCCTCAAATTCGAAGTGTTGTGAAAGCACTAAAGCTTTCAAGTGAAATGTATCCCTATGCGTTAGATATCTGCAGGGAAAAACCTTGATCTGGGTGTGTAGCTTGGGAAAATTATAAACACCTAAACATGGGGGTCAGAAAATACTGAATAAACTTTTTTTTTTCAGATGGTTGAAGCCTGGGAACTATGCAGAATTTCTGTTTCCTGCTACCTGGGATTTTGTCTTGCTTCCTTCTTCAACTGAAGCGATAGCAAGATTTGTTCTTTTAACATACTGTTCTCTTAAGTGCTCTATGAATGCCTGAAAACTTAAAATCTCGTGACAAAATGGAATGTGCAGGCCTGGATTGGACCTTCTGATATTCGTGTAGTAGCAATATAAAAATGTTCCTCAATGATATGAAGACAAATATGAGTTCACGTAATAAACTCCGTTCATTATTGAGAAACTTTAATGGATAAATATGTGCTCCCTTCTGTGTTATTTTCAAGTTTTGTGTATAACAGCAGTGGGGACAATAAGAAAAATCCCAAATACTACAGGGATGACAGTAACATCAAGAAGTTAAGAACAGCAGTCCAGTAAGAAATACTGAAACTGAATTTTCCAACCTTTGGCCATGGTCTCTAAGCTAATCTCTGCAGAAGAGGAGGAATGAATGAGGGGAAAGTAAATCAGCTGTGGTGTGCTCTTCCCCTTTCTCAGGGCTGATGGTGACTTGCAAATGATGCACAGAAAATAACTTTTTTTTTTTTTCATCTGGACCCTGCAGTGACATCTAATACAGCCTGTTACTGGAGCAGCTCACATCTGCATAGTTAAGACTTCAGTTTTGGTCTTGTGCTGCAGTAGCATCAGCAAAAGTGTGAGAGCATGAGCTCAGGTTTATACTTTTCCTGTCTAAATAGCAGGGTGAGCTATGGGCTGAGACATAGGGACAGATCCAAAAATAGGAGGGGAAAAAAGAAAAAAAATAGGTAAAGAGTAGAAGAGAAAATGGTCGTAGCTGTGCCAGGGCACTGTTGGTGTTGTGACTCTCAGCTAGGAAAGGCAGGGCATGCTGGCTTGAGCCAGGATTTCTGCATCATCAGTCTCAGCAGAAAACACTTCTCAGGCTAATGCAAGCAGAAGGGCTAAGGCGCCTTGAGTTACAGAGCACCGATCACAAACCTGAAGCTTACACACAAACATTTTTCTGTAAATTCACAATTTAACTTAAGCTTTGGCCACATTTTATATGCTTACATGACCAGCTCATGTGTAGGCTTTTATTTTGTGATAAGTGATGTGTGATTCAATGTGCCTTGCGCCTTCATGAAGGCTTCAGGACTCGCGTGTGGTAGCAAGTTGCTATATATAATGTGGTTCATCTAATTCCTCACCCCTCTGGATATCATGCTATCAAGGTGCTATTTTTGGTTTCATACTTATTCTTCTATAGGGTGGTAATGATTCATCCTCCATCAATAATCTGCTTTTTAAACTCTTCTTTAATAAAATATTCTTAACGTTTAAAGTGTTTTTCTTCAGTGTGCAAAAAGTGTTTAATTCATTCACTAATTTTATCATTTCTGTTTATAGGAGAGGTCTCCTCACAATTTACATGGCCAATCAAGTAAGTAGTCATTTATTTCAAGAACAAAAATATGTAAGATCCATTGGAAATGTATGTTGTTTAAAACTGATGCTGAGATTCATTGCCTTGTTAATGCTTCCAGGATTTTTCTTTTTCTTTAAGAATTCTGCGTTATTAGGTAAATAAAATTATCTTAAGAGCAAATTGTGACTACAGGTCCTTTGGAAGTAGCCGTAAAGCAGAGGCTGAGATGTATTTCATTGTACTATGCTCAAAATTTTTTTTATCATAGCCCTAGGAAAATGGATAGTTTTATATATCCCGTCCATAGTAGAATGGCATCTGGTACCTTTAACATTCATTATTTTGCAGATGAGTAATCCAACACCACATACTTTAGTTTTGTAATTAATTGTTTTTCAAACTGCTGACAAATATTGCACATGCAAATATTTTTACCCTGTGGTTGTACAGATTTATATTTTTTGTGTTGTATTCCTTGTACTGTCATTCAAATGCGTAACAGTACTGAATTTACCTAAATGACACTTTATGCATTTACTTTTTCTAAATACGTGATACTTCTGTTACATGATCATACTCCTTTAGAACTGATTTTATTATGCCAAAAGAATTATCTCAGGTTTTTATAAGGCTTGAGTTGTGTGAAGAGTCACAGAAACTACAAAAAAAATGAAACCAACCTAAGCGTTGTGTTCCAGACTATTTGCTGGGGCCTCGGTAGAGTCAAGGATGTGTAGAACTCTTTGATGATGATTAAGAGGTTTGTGAGTAGAAGTGAAGAGTCAAAGGCAATATAATGCAGCACAGACTAGGGTGATAAGATTGATACCTTCTCTTGAATCCTTGCAAAGTCATTGAGGGTGATTCTTGTAATTCTGAAGATTTTGGGAGGGGGGCCTTTTGGAAGGAGGTGACATCATCTGTTTGCAGCAAGTAAATATCCTGGAAACTCCCTGTATGTGTATGCCAAACCCCTTACTGACTTGTCTCTCAAATTCTGATGTTTAACAATTTATTTTAGGCAGAAATTGTTTCTTGGGTTATTCTTTATTCGTATACTGCCCGTCATTACAGACAGACTCATGAGTGGAACTTACAGACTTCAGAAGAGAAGGAGTTAATTCATGCCATTACTTTTATTATTGTCAAGTACCACTTCAACTTTTAGAGCTGCTTGACTTGGATGGCTCATACAGCATCCTTCAGGATTCCTTTTCTTTGTAAAGTTTTTTTCCCAATTTGAAAAGATGATAAATCCGTTTCTTGAAATAGGTGTGCTTTAAATAGCAGCACCTCTGAGTATCCCGACTCTGAGAAAGCTGTTACTGCGTTCCCGGCTCTTAAGCTGCCGTGCCACATAGCTCACGTGAGGTTGGATGGTGTTCTAAGGGAAAACTCAACTGAAGCAGTTACGTTTCATGGATGCTATTCAATGCAATGGATATTCTCTTTAGCATAATGGTTTATTTTAGTCCCAAACCTTTGGTGAGCTCCGGGTTACCACGGTCTGCATTGCAAACTGCCCTTGATCGTGATGTACTTGCCTTGTTAGCAAGCTGTGTAATTGCTGTAAATGTTTCCCTCTTTGTGTTGCTAGTCTTTGGTTTAGAACTTCATATGCTTTGGTAAGAGTTACTAAGCTTGTAAAACATTTATTTCTGTCATCTTTAGATTACAGCATGCCCTGCTTTGAAAGCTGGCAAGTTTTAATCATTAGTGATGGCAGCTAGGCTGTGAAATCAGACTGCCGGTCTTGCATTCGGTAAAAGTAGTGACAGGACCTATTAAGATATTAATTGAACTAAATATATTTCTTTTTTTTGTTTCACATTTTGGTAAACTGTGTTTTGCAGCCTGGGCAATAATAGCTGAAGCTTTTTTGGTGATTCTTTGTGTGTGCCTCCGCCCGGTTAGACAGACAGGAGGTAATTGTAATTAGGTTTATTGGTTGTTATAAGCAATTATCATGACTTTTGCTGCAGAGAATTTTTGTAGCCATATTAGGGCTTTTAAATCAGAAGAATTAATTTCTATTGTCCTTTTGGCAGTGCATGACAGTTTGTCCTCAGAGATGAATTTACTTGGTGAGAAGGGGAAAGGTGTGCTGAAAGTCTTCACGCATGGCTGCTGCTCCTCAGCTCAGGGAGTGAGATGCAGGGGAACATGCAAGGCGGTGGGTCTAAGGACTCTTGTTCTCAAAGTGACAGTTTTGTTGATTTTTAATCTGGAGCTACTAGAGACGTGTGAATAAGTGTCCTGGCTAATTTTACTGAGGTCAGTGATTATAGATTTGTGTGAGCCTGAGCTCTCCAGTTGCATTTCCTTGCTGCTTACACAATAAAATGACTGATTAAAAAGAAGCTGTTTAGGCTATATGTGCTTTATGGAAAAATCAAATAAAAATGTTTTTTTAGACTGGCTTTCTGCTAGATTGAAGCTATACAACAATGCAATTCAGGGCTTGGATTTTTTTTTTTTTGCTTTTTTATTCTTTAAGATATGAATTAGAAATAAGTATAGGAGTGAAGGATCTGTAGTTTAACTTTTGATACACAGAATCTAAAATCAATTTATGTGCTTCTCACTGGAAGCCAGTCAAAGTTTTTAGAAGGAAATTAATATGCCTGAGCCCTAACATTGTTGAACATGTGGGTTTGGAAATTTTTAACTAGTTCCAGTCAGAGATCTGGTCTTTCTGTAATACCCTGGAGCAGAGCAGCAGTAGTCAGTGCTTTCCACCGCACAGAAGCACGGAGCCTTTCAAGTTCTATTTTGGATTGCACGTGTTAAAGTCAAGAAATTTCTAGGATCGTAAGAGATGCATTGGTGGTGAACATATAAGATGATCCTGCATGGATAGTTTGAGATCAAAAGGAACTCCAAGATTCCAACAAAAGGTGGAAAGTGAAATGTAATCTCTTCAGTTATTTTTATCTGGAAAAGTAGATGATATTAATGACTACCCATGAGTAGGATGTATAGCTCTTATGTTAAACAGTTATGGCATACTTCATTGTGAACAGCTCAGCAGTTTAGTTGTTGCTTTTCAGTTCAAGAAACCGTGTCTTTGCATTAGAAATTTTTTTTGTGTTGAAAACAAAACAAAGTCTGTCTTCAATATGCAAGATACGAAGAGAGTAATCTGGACTAGGACTAATTTGATAGAAAACTTTTGAAAAACAAAGATTTAGAAAAATTGATGTATTGTCATTGAAATGCTACACCAAAGAGGCAGTTAACCTAGCATATGCTGAACTACAAAATGCTGAATTTTTTCTTTTATCAGTAAAAAATAAAAGTTTCTTTACATGCGGTGGTTGAAATTCAAATTGTGCATCATAGTATCAAAGGCTTTCTTCATTTTGTGCTCTGACTTCTAATATATGGTATATGGTACTTATGAAATTGGAATTGTTAATATTAACAAGTTGCTCTTGAAGGTCACAGGTTAAACAGCGTAAAGCTCCGGCATAGGTTAAACAGTGTAAAGCTCCAGCATACGTTAAGGCAGCTGGATGCAAAAGGCAGAGTGATGCTTGGGGGGACATGGGAGGAAGAGGTGGAGGAATCTTGGCCCAGCCATAGAGAGAGAATTAGGGCGTGGAAAGGTATAAACTGGAAAAATAAGACAAGAAAGATAGGAATAAAAGGAGGCAGAGAAGTACAATCTAAGGACGAGAAAGGAGAATTTATTGTGGTAAGGGACATGAAGGGACTGGAGCTGGGCTGGTGTAGTGGGAATTGGTTTGTGAGAGTGTTACAGGTATAACAAGTGGAAGAAAGATGAGGAAACATAGAGTCTATTCTAGTTGAAGCAGTGAGCAGATGATAAAGAAAATGGGGGGAAAGAAAAAAATTAATTTTGTTGCAATTAATATGAAGAGAAATTTAGCAAGAGCCCTGAAAGTGAGGCAGTGAGAGAGGGTGTTATTGAAGTCCTGGGTATGGAAGTTGGAGAAATTGTTGTCAGCAATTGCAGTTGGATAAAGTTTACACAGAAATATGCAGATCCCTTGTTTTATTTATCACCTTGTTGATGTTAGGACATCAGTGCATCTGCCATTTATGAGCTATTGTGCATAGGTCCTCATATACAGAGGAAGAGATACTGGTTTGAGGTAAGAAATATACAACTGTGCTTGTCATCAGTGGTGTGAAAGCGAAGTACGGGAGGAAACGTGCATCTTCCCGGATCCAATGCAGTGTGCGATTGTACATTAAAGACTGATGATAATGAAGAGAAATGCTGAGAGGACAGGCAAGAGCGTAAGAAGAGTGCAATAAGGGAAGACCTTCAAAATTTTGTACGTACGAACTTGTGATTTTTTTGGAAAACCTCCTGTGACCGTGTTCACTTGAACAGCCTGCTAATGAAGCCGGGAGCCTGCTTACCTCCTTGCTGTTCCTTTCAGACATACCAACTCCGTCCCTTCCCTGTGTCTTCTATTTCAGAAATACTGGTTTTCATTTCTATTTCAAGTCCAGTTGAGAAATAGTTAAGGCTACTAAAAAATACTGTTCACATTAAACAAATACTGAACCAAACAAGTTGATCAAAAGCGTTCTGATGGGCGATGCTCTGCTTCTGTATGCACACAAGTAATGTAGCTGAGCACAAAGTTTCTTGCAGTTTTAAAGTAGTCCAAGCAGTTTCACAGTTGAATTGTTTTTCGGTTACATAAATAGACTAAGTATGGGTTCATTTTGGCTGTATCTTTGTTTATTCCAGCCAGTCAACGTGAAGGCTGCATGTAAGTTGTGCTCTTAAAACTTGAAATATGTGGTCTAGGAGCATGCAAAAATGCTAAAACACAGGCTTAAAAAGAAATCCCTCAGGATGTGATGGAGAAATGAGTATCCAGCTCTCCTCAGTCAGCTCGTAACTCCAGATATTTGTGTGTTTTTTTACAGGATGGAAGTCATAGCGATACAAAATATCACTAAATCTTCATACTATGCAATACTGTAAAAAAATCAAAGCCATTAGCCTAATTTAAGGAATATGGTGCACGCAGGCAAAGCAGATACCAAGCTTGACAGAGATATGGCACAGTATAAAGTAGGGTTTGAATGTTTGAGGCCAAGGGCCCTCTGATACCGCTTTCCATATACACTGTATGGGTTGGTTTTGTTTCATTCTTTTTGGGGGTGATACATGGAGGGATGCAAGAATGAGGAGTGAGACTTGCTATGGCAAGAGAAAAAGCAGCAACAGAAGGTGAAGTCCACTTTTAAGCTGTGCTTTTGCTGATCCTGTAGTTTTAAGTTTTTGCTAAAGGCAAGCTGGTAATATCGTAAAGGGAGTTACTTGCACACAAGAAGTGCTGTGACACTGAGCATTCCTGAGTGATTTTTCTCACCAGCTTATCAAGTGCTTTCTGTACAGAACTGTCAATGTGTCTGAGTTGTTGCCGATGTTTCAAGAAATACCTTGTGCCAGTTGCAATTAAATGTGGGAGAATACTGTGAATAATACAGGTTGAAAGTTCAGGGTGTGCTGTTTGACTATAAAATAATGTTTCTGTCATGTGCTTGACTTGCAACTCTGAGAAATTATCACCTAGGGCTGTTATATGCTGTAAAACACTGTGCACCAGTTCAGAAGTATCCTTTAAAATAAAAAAAAGTTCATGATTGTCACTTCTTCATTGCTAATTCTGTCGTTGCTAATTCTGTGAAATAATAGGTATTTAACATGTCCCACTTGTTTTGGCAAACCTTTTTATTTGGTTACACAGTTTATTTATTGTAACACAAGAAAATGTTTCATGTTTTAACTTACTAAACTGACATTTTATAAACAAGGCACTGACCGGCTCCTTTTCTTCTCCATTGGGAGCATTTTAGTCAAAAGACGAAGGCAATCCAGAATGAAGAAGGGCGGATGGAATTACTTTTCCCAATACATATTTTAAAGTTTTTAGAAGCACTGGGTTCTAGTAAAATGGATTTGACCACTCCTCCCTTTTCTTTTTAGATAATTAAAATTTTGTTGTGTGCTGTCATGTAATTCTTTGTATTAACGTTATACAAGGACTGCCAGGATGTTTAACATGTTAGCTGAGATGGGAAAACCTGCAATTTTTTTAGTTTTCTAGCATTTCAGAAATAATCTCCATAACGAAGATTACATGCATCAAGTGCATAAAGTAAAGGCTTGAGACACTTGTCTCCCAGGATGCTAGCTGTCCTCCTGCCACCATCTCTTCCTTGCCTTGCCACTGTTATCTGCACCCCTCTTCTGGGGTGACAGCAGCTTTGGTTACAGCAGCAGCGTGCAGGGACCATGTACATTTATTTTCTAGTGGTGTCCAGGGTAGATACCCCTTCCATTCCCCGCGTTGTCACCTTTTGAGTCTATAGTGTGTCAGCTGAAGCAAAGCCATTGGGTAGTTCCTTCTTGCAGGCTAGCTTTGTTCTTAGAGTAGTAAGTCTTCTTATTTTCTCTGTTTCATAAGTTGTTGTTAGAACAGCACAAGTACTTGGATATTTGGTTGAGATTGGATATGAGGAAAAATTTCTTCACCAAAAAGGCTGCCAAGCATTGGAAGAGGCTGCTCAGGGAAGTGGTTGAGTCACTGTCCCTGGAGGTATTTAAAATACGTGTAGACATGGTGCTTAGGGACATGGTTTAGTGGTGGACTTGGCAGTGTTGGACTCGGATGATCTTAAGAATCTTTTCCAACATAAATGCTTCTATGATTCGGTGATACTCTGCTTCTGACTTTGTGGTTAACTTAGAGGGAGATATTCCTGTTTGAAAGCTCCCGGGGAAGCTCTCAGGTTTTCCTCACTGAAAACAACGCTGAGCTAGAACTCAGGACTGTAAAGTAGTTCCTGCCTTGTGGAGGACAAAGCCCAGTGCTGGGGCTGTTCTGAAGAGATGTACCGATATCCCTGGGGAAGCATCTGTCATCGCTGCCTGGGTGAGGGAAGAGCAAAAAGGACAGAATTTAATCCTGTCCAGAAAGAAGTCTCAGGTACTCACTTAAGGCAAAATTCC
>NW_010128451.1:0-36518 GCF_000699245.1 Pterocles gutturalis | reverse complement strand
TGCTGTCGTGTGAACAAACTGCTTCAGGTGATGACTTGCCGCTGGCCATAGTTGATAGTTTCTGAACTTCTGTCACAAGTTAAGACTTTATTTTTAATGCTAACAAGAAACAAGTCTTCTGTTACCAATTGAGACATCAATATCAACTCACTAGTGTTTTCCCTGAGGCTACAGTTCTCGTATATGCTTCCTCCTGAGCACGTCTCAAGCTGGGAGTCCTGGATCTCCACTTTTAATAGTGGCATTTTTGCTACTATTTTGGCCCCCATTGTGACCTGAGATTTTGTGAAGAGTTTGCTTCTGCTTCTATCAGGTCATGCAGTGTTGCCAGGTAAGTCCTGCCTTGTGTTGTGGAATTGTATTTCTTTTGCTATTTTGTCACCTGGATTTGGGAGGAGAGCCTTTTCTGCAGCTTCTGCTTCTTTGCTGCCTGTATCTTAGTGGAAAAATGAGGTAGAAAAGAAAGAAATTGCAATTTTTTTTCAATTTCATAGGAAGCATACTCAGATGGAGCTCACCTGACTTTTGTTCTATGGCCTGCACATCCCTTCCTCTGTCTCATAGTTTCAAGCCAGGCAGAGTCAGCCTCTCAATCTCGGAATACCTGGGGTATGGCTGGTGTCACAGCATGGACAGTCAGGCATCACAGATGCACTTTTTGACAATGACAGAGGACTGGAATGTAATCTCGTTTAGGAAACTCAGGAAAAAAAACAAAGGTTGATGGATTTTTATCCTTTAGATTTTAAAGAGCAGATTTCAAAGAAGAAAACTCATCACATGTTAGTTTAGACTTGGAAGACTGTGTGCTTGAGTGAGGAATGTGGTTTGCTTTCTATATAATTTCAATAAGCAATCTTTAATGCTCCATAATTAAATGATAAGGAAATGCAGCATTCTCAGGCACTAATGGCACTTAGATTATTTTGCAAAGTATAACCTCAAAATATGAAGTTGTCTTTCACAAACATCTCGAAAGAAAAAATCATAATGAAATAAGAAGACTTAGAGAATCAAAGATCTGCATGATAACTAGAATATGCTTGCTACTCATTCTGGTTTCTTTTCCTTTGGTTTTCACTCTGATGTGGAATCGGTAATCAAGAACTTGCTTTTATTCATTTTAAGCTCCTGTAATGCTTTTTATATGCTGTAATATGTAGGTATGTATATGCATATGTTTGCAGAAATGATTTAATGAACTCCATCTGAGAAATAATTACTAAACCCTGTTTTGAATAAGAATGTGGAAAAGGAAGCTCTTTTTCTCTTCTCAGAAAAATTGTAACTGTTCTTAACCTTGTTGTACTTCTGCTTTTGCCTCATTTTGTCAGCATCCCCAGGGTCCAGAACAGTTGGAGAAATGATGCTGGTAATACCATGTGCCAGTTGTATGCTGGAGTGCTAAAGTAAAGGAAGTGTAAATGTAGTAGTAGCAAAAAGCTGAGATGGTTTCTATTAAGAGGTTAATGAAGTTACATAGACTACTTCAAAAAGAGTAAATTTTTGAGTAGTTTGGAGGAATATGGAAGCTATTCAGAAGGAATGGGAGCTTTTTAATGCCTGATGGTAACGTTCAGATCTATTCCACGGGCACCTAAGAAAAATTTTACCCTTTCACAGAATCACTGTGCAGGGAAGCGTATTGTATAATCAACATTTCCAAACTCCTTGCTTAAAAATGACGTGCAGATGTTTTCAAATAATCAAAGGCTCAGGCATGTTTTATTCTACTCGATAAACGCTCAAGACACTTTCCAAAAAAATTATTTTGGAATTCAGAATTAGATGCCATAAATGGGTAAGCTATATACTTTACACATACCGTGTTCTGTGGGGTAGGCAGTTTGGCAACTGAAACAGGCAATACTGAAATAAATTGCTACTTTTAAATATAAGCATTGCATAAAGCTCATATGAGAAGGGAAATAAGCCGAGGTTTTACTTTCTTTTCAATAGAGCATAATGTAGACTAATTTGATTAACAGAATACTTTACATAATCAAATTATGGGTAATTCATGGCATGCTATGATGATTTTTTAAAGGTTGAAACTTAAGGTCATTGTTACTACCCCCACCCTAAATCTTTAAAAGACAGGTTTTAAAATTAGGAGTCATGTGAACTTAGACATTGCTGATGTCTTCACTTTTAAGTAATACGGTAATAAAGTTAGATCCTGGCAGCTGGCGTTCTTGGGGATTGACATGGCTAATTGGCTTTGGCATCCTAGCCTCGGGAAACCTCATCCATCACTGCAGAGCAGGACATTTGGCAAGAGTTGGAGAAAACATTTAATACTTTGTCTGTTGTGTTCAATGCAGAGCTGCTTTGCATTTTTGTACTTTCCCATGTATCTTGTTAAAAACACAGTGCAATGCTGATCTTTTTGCTCCTTTAACACGATCTTTTATGGTGAATAAATACCTATTCATCTTTATTGAATCAGCAAAAATGCCAATACTGCAAATCAGTTTTGAGATTTACCTCTCAGCTAAAGCATATAGCTTATGCAGAATTTCATATCAGGAATATACTGAGTGCTAGAGAAAGCTAGTTGACTTTTATAGTTAACTCTTTGCTATTTAGTACATGAGATGTGAGTAATGCTTCAGGTTCTGCAGAGCTCTCTCAGACCCCCATCTCCAGTGCATGCAGCGTTTCTGATTGTGAGAATTGCTGTGGGCAATGATTCGATAGATGAAAAAAAGATGGGTCAAGAGCAAGTTCAAGACTTCCCAGCAGGTGAAGCCCCAGTAGTGTTTCAAGAAAGTTAAAGGTTTTCAGAGGTCTTGGGAAGGCTTGTGAGAGAGAGTAAGAGTGTCCTGCTCTTCCCACTTCACGAAAACCTCAGCAGTCCTCTTCCCTTCCCTCAGGTCTTTACGTTGTCAGGCGGTCCCATTTTCCTTCTCAAACCTTTAAGGAACACAGGTATTATCCTCCTCTCTCAGCAGCAGTCCCTGTTACCTGGCTGCTGCTGTCTCGTGCTTCTGAGTGTGTGAGATTTGGGCAAGAGGGGAGATGGGTCTGCTCTGGGAGGAGACTTGGGGAAACACAATCTGAGGGCTGAAGAAGTGGAGGAGGGGCGCTTTCCCTTTTTGGTGAATAATTTAGGTGTAGAAATGGAAACAACTTTAAGGGAGGGATTTTTTTTCCATTTCCATCAATATTTGCCATTTGCATCTTCACCTCTTCTTCAGAACAGTGCTCAGGGTCCAGGTGCTGCTTGCAGGAGGGAGATGCCTCTGATGTTCAGCGAAGGGGATGAAATCCCGCTGCAGGCTCAGCACTCCTTCCCTCGCCCCAAACCCTGAAGTCCTCCACTGGAGCCTGAAAATCAGATTGGATGTCCCACTGTCCATGGGAGCAGCGCACAAGACAGTGTTTATTATTTGCTTTATCAAATGGTGAGCTGAGGGGTAGGGAATGAAAGAACAGGTGTTCTTGAGCTGGGTTCTCTGCAAACTTTTGACATTTAGGGGAACAATTGTGATGACCTTTTGTCAGATACCATATTTACCAGGAGCACACCCAATGTAATGTGGAGCACAAAGCAAATGGACAAAGGTGTTTATGCATAATCAGAGATTCAGATGTTGGTGAATCTGCAGAACTGCTAGAATGTGTACATACCCACTTCAGTACGTCTCTTAGTCTTTTAAAAAAAATGGGAAATTTTAATGTATAGAATTTTAGAATCTTTATTTCTTAAGGTTTTGGCAGGTCTACTGAAAATCTTCCAGTTACAGTGTTGATGATAGTTGTTGTCAAGCTGTTTGTTTATGGTTTCTGGGATCGATAAAGTATAATGGAAACTAGCCTTGGAGTGCTGATTTCATTTTATAAAAGAAGAAAGCTTCAATTCTGTGTTCAAAATATGCAGAATTAAATAATGTCTAAGAGGAATACAGTTTGCGAAAGTCTAAGTTTGTCCTGCTGGTTTGTGATTTGATTATTTTAAATTTTTTTTGCCTTTTTTTTTTACACGATGTTAATCTCACCATAGAACTGGCTGATGGAATTGAGTGTACATTGTTTCTGATTAATTATATATTATATTTAAATATTATTTTCTGTGCTCCAAATGTCTCAGTGGAAATTAAACACTTTATGCTTTTAATTGCTATTATCCACTCCTAGTATATTACTGCCAGTTCTAGTCTGATATTGTTCCTGACGTCATTTATAGGATAATGATAATTAAACAGAGCAGCAGTTTCAGCCCAGAAATAATTTTGCTTCTTTTAAAACTCTAAGATGTCAAAATAAAAGTCAATTGTGTGCTTGCAGTGCTTAAATACTAGTTCCACAGAAAGTTTTGGAGCAAAAAAAGGTTGGTCTAAAATTTTTAATCAGTTTTTTTCAGTACAAAATGAGTTGTTTTGGAAAATATTACAGTTAGCTGCTGCTTTTTCACAGTTTCTGTGATGCAGACCAAAAGCTATACCTTTGCATGTACAGTCTGAAATAATAATTGTTTTTATATTTTCACTTCTACATTCTGTTTTCTGTGTTAAAAGGTGGGTTTTGTATTTCAAAAGTCTATAGTAAATAAGTAAATAATGTTACTTACATTTATAATCAAACATAATGGATGTGCTAGTGTATAGCTGTAACCTTGTGTAAACTAGGAAATGTCAACACGTGGCTGTTAAAGTTCTTTACATGATGCTGTTACAAGATATGTACATCTTTTAAACAGTGCTGAGACTAAGTTTTTTAATTGTGTAAACAGTCACTGGTTTGGCATTCAGGGGGAGGTGGTTCATTTGAAATCTTGTCTCTGTGATATGCTCCTTATGCCTCTAATAAGGTTAGAGAAGCGGAGGAGGAGGAGTTCTAGCACAGCTTGTAAATGTCAGTCTGGATGGAAGACAGGTCAGCTTGAAAACAATATTGGTGTTGGAAAAGTGAAAGGAAAAAAGTCCTTTCCTGAAGCTGAGCTCTTACGAGGAAAAATTGCTTAAGAAAATGTAGAATTATGATCATTTTTGGTAAAGCAGAAGGAAGTAATTCTGAAGTATCAAACTACATCTAATAAATATGGGGAAAGTTGAAGACAGAAAAAGATTTATTTCAGCTACATCTGAAGCTGTCTGGTTTTCCAAAGGCAGTTTTTTATGTTGGTTTGAGCCCTGTTCACATGAGAAACTTTCCAATTAGTGTCTTGCCTTTAAGCCTGCCCTGTCTTTAGAAGACAAACTGAGTTTAATAGCATTTTTACAGGAAAACCCAGAGACAAGTGTGACAGTAGGATCTTTTCTGAATCTCCCCGTCTGTCTTTTCTATCCTTTCCACACAACAGAGCGATGAGCAGCAAATCAGACCATTAGTCACTGTGGAAATTTCAATAGTGCATCAGTTATCCTATCTTACTGCAATATTCTGTTAAATAGGGCTATTTCAGAGGGGCTGCATCATTTGAGAGTGGTCTCATAGGGTCACTTAACATGCAAATCTTCTGTGTTTGTGTAATGTGAGTGGTGTGATTCTTTGGGGAGTTCCTTTATGGTGCAGTGGTCCTTCCCAGTCTGCTCAGAAGCAATGGACTGCTTGAATAGCTGCTGCTCTTATCAAGTCTTGAGAAATACAGGAGATCTTTGTGAATTTGTTAAAATAAGCCTGGATTTCATGTTCAGAGTTTTTAAGGAGAAGAATCATCTGAAGTAGGAGGAGGGGCTGAATGCAGTCTATTTAAAAACATAATTGACTTCGATACCTGGTTTACATTGGCAGAACGTGTTTTGTCAATGAGATGGCATATATGCAACACTTCTGAATTTTGTTGCAGATATCCACCATAGCCTGGATTGCAAAAAGTGTGAGCATCGGTTTCAGTAAGATGTGTTAGATTGGTTTCCCATAATTTTAAAATTACTTAATTAAAAAAAAATTAAAAATTAACCCTCCCCTAAAATAAAACTTAATAAATTGTCACCTCTGACTATTTTAAAATATTAGTGGTTTTACTCTTTTTTCAGTTGTAAATCCTTTCGTTGTGAAAATATAAATTTTCATTGGTATAAAATAGCTCATGTCAGTAACCTTGGGTAAAGTAACTGGTGGCTTCAGTCTTTCATTCAGATTTGCTTGTGCAGTTCCTGAGGCAAAATTCTGTTTGCAGCATTTAACGTACTTAGTTTTACGTTTCGTTTTGCAGATCAGTATGTTGATTAAAAGATCTTTCAGTATCAGTCACGTTGCAAAAGTTTTCAAAGAATATTTGGACAGTCGGATTGGAAATACACACTTGGTGTATCTGTGAGCTGGTGACCCATTAGCTGCTTACAAATACTTTATAAACAATTGTATTTGCTGTGAATGTTTTAAAATGTTAAGTATTTTAGATGTTTGTATAGGATTTTTTTGTTGTTGTTTAAGAAGAACAAAAACCCTTCCCTGCTTCCTGAGGCATACACGTGTGCATGCACACACATACTGTCTTTGTCTCTATTTTTCTCTCTTTCTGTCTGTGGGGATGTTTTTATTAACCAGTAGGACTTTACAGATTATGGTCATTCTTCCATATAAAAAAATGCAGTTATCTTTGGTGACAGCATTTCTACTAACACACTGAAATTCTGTGATATCCAAGAAATGACTTCTCGAATAACCCTTTTGCTTTACATTTAAACCCTGATGTTCACCATGTCTCTTATTCTGAGCCTAATTAGGACTGCTGGGAACTGAACCAGGTTCCTGAGCACGTTAAGCTGTGCAAACTGGCCCCTTGGGTCCTGAGCCCCAACTCTGGTGTACAATATCAACCCTTTTGTGTTGAAATGCATATGCTGAACTTGAATATGGACATTGTTTGCTAATGCTTGCAAATCACAGTAAGTTAGTGGCCTTAGGCAAAGCGAGAGGTAGGGGGAATTCAGTGATGTAAATAACCTTGCTGGGGAACTTTGCCATGGTCATAAATAACAAAGCTCTTGGACACCTCCCCCCCTTCTTCCCAAAAGAAAGCCTGCATAGGATTTTTAATGAAATGCGTGGCTGCCTGCTTTTAGAATCATAGAGTCACTGAGGTTGGAAAAGACCTTTAAGATCATCGAGTCCAACCATAAACCTAACACTGCCAAATCCACCACTAAACCATGTCCCCAGGCACATGTATGGGTCTTTTAAATACCTCCAGGGATGCTGACTCCACCACTTCCCTGGGAAGCCTGTTCCAGTGCCTGACAACCCTTTTGGTGAATAAATTTTTCCTAATATCCAATCTAAACCTCCCCTGGTGCAACTTGAGGCCATTTCCTCTTGTCCCATCACTTGTTACTTGGGAGAAGAGACTGACACCTCCATTTATGAATCTGAATATATGAGAGTTTGAAGACATTTCTATTTTGATAAATTTTGGAATAATACCTCTCACTGGTATGTTAAAAAAAAGTCTTACTAATGGATAAAAATCTGTAATTTTTTTCTCTGAATTCTCTCCTGTATGTAATGTAGATTGTATATTGTGCATGTGGAGACTAGTTAAACTGGTAAGATTATTTTTTTGAACTTTACTGAATGGAGTTCCTGCAATCTGTAGTTCGAGCAGCAATTTAAGATAGAGTCAAACTGATTTGTGTTAACTAGTCTCATATGGAAGGGGGGTTGGAAGGAAGCCTTAAACACAGGTCCAGGGACTAGAAAACCTTCAACCTATGCAGTGAAAGTTTTCCGAAATAGCTGTGAACTGAAAACAGAAGGCTGTTGTAAGCAGCATTAGGAAACTATAGCTACAGGAATTTTTCCACTGGGTTATGAAGAAAGGACAGCATAGCAGTCTGTTGGTGACCATCACGACCTTTAGCAGAAGTAGATGATGAATTACTTGAGATTTACTGAAATGATTAGATCAAAGGAACTGCTAGGCACTAAAGTGAAGAAAATGAGTCAGGCAGGGTTTTGCAATACCCTAGGAAACAAAAGCTGTAGTTCATGTTCACTTTTGCATTTTTAACATATTTTTTTTCAGTTCATGGGTCATCTTGTGTCCAAATTCATCAGCAGTCTGTACATATGAGTCCCATGCTATGGGCGTATCTAAATCCAGCCATAGGACCATGTATCTGTTTTGGGCTGTAGTACAGGCATGGCTGTTTGCACTCCCTTCGTCCTGCCAAGTCTGCTTCGCTGGCTTCAGCGCACTGCGAGAAATATTTGCAAATGTAATAATTCTACATTGATCTGTGGTTAGTATTGTTTTGTACTCAGTTGCATGCTATTTATCTTCCAGCATCAAAATATGCCTTTAAATTTTATCTTGTAATTTTAAAGGCAGAGAATTCGTTAATCTGTCACTTCACCGGTGTTTACCTGTTGGTTAGAAAAATAAGAGAAATCTGTTAAAACAGGAACTCTCCCAGATTAGAGATTTTTTTTTTTTTGTTGATGAAAACAAGTTTGCAAAGTGTAATTATGTTAAATTTTAGTGACTTAACATCATGATGAACAACAAAAGTATTTGTTTATGTTTCTTGCTTTTTTAAGGAAAATAGGTGGGAACAAATGGAGCAAGAGTTTACAGGTAGCTTGAAGAGGTGAATCAGAGAAAAATACTTCACAGGTTTGGTAATAGTGTTTATAATGAATTTTGAGGATAAAAATAACCCATAGGGAGCTCTTGGATTTTTTTTTTTTTTTTTTAGTACTTTGTAACTACTAGATTGATGAATAATGAGAAGAAATTTATCTCATTAAAACACAAGAACTCTGGCAGCCTTTATGCCATTTTGTTTTGTCTCTTGAAATATTTTTAGACCGGCAATTGAGATTACGTCGACAAATGTTTGGGTAAGCACATATGATGATCCTCGAGGACCATGTTCAAGTCTTAAACAGCAGCTTTATGGGGTACAACTGCCCTTGAGTCCCAGAAGGATGCGGCTTGGTGCAAATGTAGTCTGAGATTGTGGACACTGCTGGAAGTGGTAAGAGTACGAGTAACAAAGGTGCATCAAATTGTTACTGAGCAAAGCTGGCAGGTGCCCCCCCCTTTTGTCACTAGGTGGGTAAGCGATGGAGTAGGTGGTAAAGAAGCAAAAATGAGTGGAGAGGGAAGCCTGCGAGTTTGCTGATGTGTTGTGTGGTGGCTGAGCAAATGGAAGGTGAGAATACGAAAAAAGGGTGAAGCATGTACTTTGAGTGCTTATCTCAAAAACTTGTGTTTTTTGGGTTTTTTTTGCAGAAACTTGTGTTTTTTATTTAAAAACCAACATTTAGTAATTTTAAATATGAACAGATTTTCCTTTTATATAATCATCTGAAAAGCTTAACGACTTGTAAGATGTATCTTTGGAAGAAAGCTGGAAAAATAGATTGGTCAGAAAAAGAGGAGTAATTGTTCTTCACAAAGAGAATGCCAAAATTGAAGAATTGATAAAATATTCCTGTTCTGCAGGTTCAAAACAAATACAGAGAAATTGTATACACATTTTATGCTGAACTGAGGAGCACAGAACCTGCTTTTTTTTTTTTTCTTTTTTTTTTCTCCATATTGCTGTTTTTAATGGAACCGTGTTCACTAACTCAATTTTTAGTTCTTTGAATGCAGCTACAGAATTTCAGGTTCGCACTGCAAAAATGAGGATCACAGTTAGATCACAGGGTCAAACATGAGCACACGTATTTGGCAGTGCCAGACTGTGAGGTCACCATGAGCGTCACCCATGAGCATGGAGCGGTGGCAGTAGGAGTCTGTGAGGTCACCATCAGTATCACCCATGAGCACACAGCAGAGGCACTACCAGGCTGTGAAGTCACCGTCAGTGTAACCCATGATCACACAGTGGTGACAGTAGGTGGCTGCGAGGTCACCATCAGTGTTAGATCACAGGAAGAGTACTGATTGTCATAAATGGTCAGGAAAAGGGGAAACTGAGAAGACAAAGTTTTACTATTTATAATTTCTCTAGGATTGTGGAAGTGAGAGCTAGTCTTGGAGACTTACAGAAGCCTGTCATGATACTTTGCTGCTGGTGAAGTGGCAGTAACACAGTACCTGTGAGTTAGAAAAATCCCTTTTTATATACACAGTATTGGACTTTGAATTACTTGGAGGGACAGGAAGTTGCAGTTATGAGGAAAATGTCACTTCAACACTTTGTAGCTATTAAACACCCCCCTGCTCCTCCTACTCGCCTCAATATTAAGGATGATTGGGGCAGGAACAGAGGGTAAAACGGAAAAATCATTATCACACCACGATATAAGTCATGGGTGCGCTGACAGCTTTACTACTGTCTGCAGTTTTTGTTCTCTTTAAAGTGTAATAGAAGTAGAGAAAGTACCTTGTGGAAAAATAAAGATGCAAAGGTGTTGAAGAACACGTGTAAGTGGAGGAGCTAAACTCAGTCAGCTTAGGCTGGGGGAGGATGACTAAGGAGAAACAGGAGACAAGTGTGTACAGTCGTGTTTGCATGGAGAGGGGGAATGGTGATGAGCTATTTACTTGTAATACAAGAATAAAGGGGTGCCAAAGAAAATTGTTGGCTGTTCAGAACAAACTGATCCCTACACAAAGCTGCACTGAGGAATTCATTGATGCAGGAGGCTGTGGGTGCTGAAAGCTTTCTTGTAGGCAACAAGAGAAATAATGAGAAAAATAATTCATCTTGTGTCTTGCTCTGGTGGCTCTGCCCTCTAGTTTGCTGAATTGTATAGCAGGGAAGGTATTTTTTAGGCATTTTACACTGGTGGTTGTCAGAGACAAAATACTGAGCTTGGTGGGCCGTGGGCCTGTTCTGCTGTGGCCATTTTTGTGCACTTGGGTTTCATACTGGTATGGGTGGTGAGGCACTGGCCCAGGGTGCCCAGAGAAGCTGTGGATGCCCCATCCCCGGAGGGGTTCAAGGCCAGGCTGGATGAGGCTTTGAGCAACCTGGGCTAGTGGGAGGTGTCCCTGCCCATGGCAGGGGGTTGGAACTAGATGATCTTTAAGGTCCCTTCCAACCCAAACCATTCTATGATTCTTTGATTTCTCCTTCATTTTCATTATCTTAGCCGTCCATACAATAATTAATTGAATGTATATAAGCAGGATTTTCTCTATGCTTAATTCTTTCTTCCTTATGTAAAACAATGAGGCATCTTGTGTCAAGCAGCAAGAGAAAACGCAGGGAAGCCCCGTGGCATTTGGTACTCTGGGGCGTGTTTGGTGGTGTCTCTGGACACAGGGCGCGTTTGTTGTTAGCACCCAGTTAAGCAGAGATGGCACGCCTAGGGGGGTCGTAGCTTACCTTACTGAATCCTTTGTTAGTGTATACAGATATCAACATGGGGATTTGTATACAGACAGTGGACAGCACTCTCTTTAGCTGAGGTTGTTTGTCTCTGACAGATGTGGAAGTCTCTGTCCCAGTGCATGGAGGTGGGGGAGGTTTTTAGCAATGTGATTAGTCAGACCTTCAGATTGCTGATAGTGCAGCTTTGCTTTACCTTGTTAGACAAAGCAGATCTCTTCCCCTTCCCTCCTCACTGCTTTAAAAGCACTTGTCCTGGTTCATTGTCATAGAAAAAAATAGGCAAAATAATACATTTTTTAAAGGAAATAAGAAATATGGGGAGGTTTTAAAGAACAGTAAATGCTGTTAGCAGTTCTGCCTGTAACTCTTTCTGTTTATTCTCTGTTATCTAGTTAGAAACAAATCTTCAGGAGAGGTATTTCTTTTTTCAGGTTGGAGGGAGGGAAAGGACAATGTCTTCATGATTGCAGAAAGGAGGAGATAACTTATTTTTAAAGTGCTTTTGAGTCTAGGCAATTTCCTCAGCGTACTTCTAAGTGGGAAGATAAATATGCCTTATATGGAAACTTTGATATAAATATCTGAAAGAATCGAACATTATTTAATCATAATAATGTGTATTTCCTAAATAATCATAACAGGAAATGAAATCATTTGTGCAGGTACGACTGTTACATCATTCAAAGGGTTAAATGGTATTTTTTCTAGAGACTTTTGATTAAAATAGATTACATAAACATTTCCCTGAAGTAATAGGTATGTCCTCCCGTTGCACATCTAATTCTTTTGGTAATAGTGTTAAAAATTTCCTTAATATAAACTGAGAATGGTCAAAATGTTAGGCTTTATAAACTTCACTGTATAAGAAGTTAGAAATAAGGGAGTTCTTTTGATATTCATGGGTTTGAGCATCTTTTCCATATGGATTCAATTCACATTTTAATCGGAATGTGGAAGTCATTACTCAGACATCTGAAACTGAGGTAGCAATAAAAAAAATTATCACAAACAAGACAGCAGACACAAATTATTTTGTGTTTATTACTGGGTGGCCTTTTTGAAAGTTTCCCAAAGTTAATTGGTTCCAGATATTTGAGAATTGAACTTGTATTATGACAAATTTATTTCTGGTCATATTCAACTTGAGTCTTCTCAGTAAGACTGGCTTAAACAAACAGAAAAGTTGTCAACCCACTCATGTCTGTCTCCAGGTTTTGTTGTAGTAGCTTTAATCCTAGTGATTTGGTTTAATAAAGACCACTGAGAAAACAAACACTGGTAGTGACTGTGCTGTTCTTGTAAATTATTTATCGTATCTCTAAGGCTTTACTGTGGTGTAAGCGCTGCTGCGTTAGCTTAAATTGTTCACAAAGATGTCATGTCGGATTAAATGCCAGTGTGGAGTTTATATACGCCTGTGAGCAACGCTTCCTGCCGTACATGATGGGAATGTGCGTGTGCGAGGCTGCGGACGTGCAGACCTGTCCCTGCTCTCATGGCGAGTGGGTGACCGGAGCAAGCGAAACCGCAAAACCTGGAGTTTCATCCTGTACTGCCAATGCTGCTGTCCTGTCTGGCCGAGCTGTTTCGTGGTTGTAGGCGCTCAGCGAGATCTTGGACATGGGTTAGCGATGGGGTTATTGATGTTGCTCACCGTAGGGTGTGTGTGCTGAGAGGCAGGTGAGCCCAGGCTGGGGTTTGCAGCACCTCCGTTTGTACTTATGAATTGGTCTGATGTGTTTTCTGTTGAAAATATAGCAGATTTGAAAATATTTGCAAATAGAAGTATGGATAAATGGCGTATTAAGGGCATATTACATGCATTTTCATATGTGTCATATGTATCTTCCTATATTTTTGTGTAGTCTACTGTTGCTTTATTTATTGAATACTTATTCCATGTGTTATTGAATATTCCATATATTAATTTAATATACAGTATATTCAGTGAGTCTTCATATGTCACTGCTGTATAACAATAGCGTTTTTTTTCCTCCTTTAAAACTAAACTTAGGCATGAAAAATATTGTAAAACCAAAGGTACCTTAGTCTTTACCTTATCTCAGACCTTTTTTTGTTCCTGTAAGAAACAAGCCCTTTTTCAAATTTCCTGAACTTTTATTATGGATGTCAAGTTTTACTCTCTAAAGACTTTTAACATCTAGAGTTAGAAGTAGCTAAAGCTGCTCCTAATGAGGAAATTGAGTAATGCAAGTCTTGCAGTGGTGAAGTCAAAAGTGGAAATTGCTAAGAATTAATTAAGTTTTGCTTAATGAAGGGATCTAATTTGTAGCTCTGTACGCCAAGTCCTTGGAAGACAGTCTTTTTCCTTCAAAGATTGTCTATTACCAGCAGTGGCACACCGGTAATAACATACACACACAGAAAGTACACATTTATATGTATATATAAACTTTAAAAACACACCTGGTGAAAGAGAAGAGAATGCCTTTGTTGGTCTGTACATTTTCCAAAATTAGCAGTAAGGAAAAATGTTAAAGGAAATGTTAGATTTGTGTAGGCATGGCTTTAATTAATACAAGTCTATGTTCTGTAAGTGTTGTGTTTGTAAAATTTATGAAAGAGCACTAAACTGCATTAGCTTAATTTATGGACCAAATAAATGTCAGTTGCTAAGGTAAACTAGTGTAGGAAACAGTGTAACTAGGATAAAAAAAGAAGAAATAGAGTAAATTGTTAACATTGTAGGAACAGTGATACAATTGTTTCTTTATATCCACCCAAGCAAGCATAAGTTAGTTTACAATATCTTTATTAACAGTCTCGGGCTAATAAAACAACACTTTCAGAGCCAGTTTGGACACTTTCCAGCTCTCTGTTTTGTGCAGCGACAAGTCAGGCCAATGTTTTTTTTTTTTTTTTTTCTTTAATAAGAAAAAAAAAAAGGAATCTGTATTCCTGGCTCCTTTATACAGTTGTTAAATTTGCTGTTTGGCATTTCAGAGCGGTGTTTTGCACTGTGCTCAATTAGGGCAGACGAAGCAATCGAAGCACGAGTTTCAGAAATGTACCTAATTACTATAAAACACTGAGACATCCATTCATTCTGCCTTTCTGGCTCCGTGGGTGCCAGCCACAGAGACTCCAGCGGCTCCTGAAGCCTAATCCCGATTCACGTCTCCCCGTTTCTGTGGCAGTTGCGCTTTGGAAGCTGTAACGTGCTCTGGCTGTTTACGACCATGTGTTGCTGTAGTATATTGTGGAAGTGAAAGCTTGGTGCACAGGAAGAAATTAAGAAACTGACTCCTCTGTGGTAGGAGTCAGTATAATTAACAATAAAACAAAAAAAAGGCCATCTCCTTTTTTTTTTTTTTTTTTTTAAGGGGGGGGTGGTGAGGGGAGGAAGGGCTCAAGGGTCTTTTTTGGTTATCAGGGCTCTGGATCAATTTTTGGAATAGGATTTTCTTGCAGCTTCTACTAGCCATTCTAATTTAATGGTTAGTTTGATGACAGACCTCTCCCAGCTTGATGACAAACCTTTCCCGTTAGCCTTTTTTGGAGAGTTCTGGTTGATAACTTATTTTTACACAGCTACTGGGCCTTTTAACTAAGACTTAACACAGATGAGCATCTCCTGCTTCCTTTCATAAGACCCATGTTCGAAACAAGAAAAACCCACCTCACTACTCTAGTTGAAGCTGTTTTATCTGGAGCCTTTTGTAAAATGGTAATTCACCCTTCCCCCTTGCTGCTGAGCGGAGGAGCTGCCTGCTCTCCGAAGGTGTTCCCATATAGATACTGGTGGTACTGTGAAGCTGTTACACAGCTGCTTCTGGGGAGCATCTTGACAATCCACGCTAACAATTCTTCTGATGTGTTGATTATGCAATTCCTTTACATGCCAATGAAACCCATCAGTTTTAGCAGCTTTAGCACCAGGGTTTGTTTTTTTCTTTTTTCTTTTTTTTTTTTTTTCTTTCTGTACATTATGTCAATGGAAAGGTGGGGGTTTTAATATCTGATAGGTGAGAGAGAAGAGCTTGCAGTGAAGACCTGGCCTGATACATGGTACTTTAACCTGTTGTGAGCTACTCTTAATGTTTTCAAAACAGATGCATTGTTTCTCCAGCCGTGTTTTGAAACCTTTCTAAAGTGTGAGGCCAGACAAGGCTTTTAAACAGTCTGATTTACGAGCCCATTTGACGTTTCTGTGCTTATCTGGATTAATTTGTTCATTTGATGGGCAACACAGCCTGTTTTAGGCTCAGTTGATTGTCTGCCATGGTCTCTAAATTGTTTTTAGTATTGCTCCATTCCTTGTACAGTTCCTTCTTCTGTAAGTGTGATTTATGTACTTTTTCCCCGAGAGGTATGAGCTATTATTTGGCTGTGCTAACGTACAGGATGTTGAAATGAACATGCATATCCATGCAATCCAGTGCGGTTTATGTAACAGACCTACTACATGTATTTGTTACCTTTAAACCTTGCCAGGAATAACTGTGCATTTTGTTCCCAGTCAAAAATCCTATTTCTTGTTATTTTGTGCTTGGTTGAAGTGTTTGTTGTGAATCTTAAAACCTGTTTTTTTAAGTTTAGTTTTTTTAGCTTCCTTACATGTTTAACATAAAGAGAATAGGTAAATGTAGGGTGTATAAAATGGTCTGGTGAAGGGATTCTCTGGTTTGTCTGCCCCTGAGGTGAGGAGCAGGAATTTGAGCTTAAATTTAAATTGACACTTAAGCCATCTTCTCGTTGCCCTCCCTACTTTCCTGATGTTGTGATACAGCTCTCCCATCACTTGGGGTCCCTTAGGACCATGCTGCAGTTTCTGGATTTGGTAGATCTGGCAGGTGATTCAGTGATGATGCTTCCTGTGTTATCCTAAGAAATGTGCAAATTCAGCTGCAGGCTTAAAAATCTCCTGCTTTGTCTTGGCTCTGTATGAATGTCATATGCTGTGCACTGGGACATGCAAATTTCCTGTTATGACAAAATCTACAAACCTACATTTAATGTACCATCAGACCTTCATCTGCTTGTACATCATTCTTGTAACAATTCAGTTAGTTCTGGTCTTGTGCTGCAAAAATGAAATGTGAAGGCAAGGTTTTCCGAATAAGTGTTTTTTCCAGTTTTTTTTTTTTTTTAATGGTAATTTAATGGTGTCATCCTTGTGTACAGGATTTATGCATTGTATATAGGACAGTGTAACAAATTTAGATTAATAGTGCAGATTCATCATGAATGAAGTACTAATTCCAGGGTTTTGTTCTAGAGTAATTCAGTTAACATGATATGTATGAGATTGTTTTAAAGTTCCATGTTTTGGGCTAGCATTTTTTAGTACATTGTAAATTTTCTGTTAACTTCAATGTGCAAAAAGCTCGTTTCTGAAACACCTTTTGGGTTATGGTGTGTGTTTTTTTTTAATTTATTTTTTATTTTTTTGATAATGGTGCATTTTGCTGTTTGATGGATTTATTGTCTTATGGGAGGAAATGTAATCTTTGATATTATTGCCACTGAAAATAAGTTTTAAGATTAAATGTTATTCTAATGACCACATTTGTAGTTAAATTCAGGTTCTTATTTAGAAGGTGGCACTGGTGGAGACCTGTGCTTAAAACAGTTTTTCCTGTATTTTAAGTAGTTTGTATTTCTTTTAAGTTTTATTGTAGTTTTGTATTTTCTCTAGATTTCTAAAGCTAGCTTCAGGGATAATCATTCTAACAGATATCCTGTTTTTGTTACTGACATCATGCTTCAGCCTTAAGATTGAAGGCCTTAACTTCTACTTACAGAATATCCATAGGATATCAACCCTATGGAGAAAAATTCTCTCTCCTATGGAGAGAAATTGTTGCACTAATGAGGCACTTGTTTAACTTCAATCTGTTAGTGCATAAAAATGGTCTTTAACTGGGAAATCCCGTAGTATCTTCTCCTTGGGAACCTGCTTGTTCCCAGTAAATGGTTGAAGACTGTCTTGTCTTCTGGATTAGCAGCTGCTCAACGTTTTGGTGCTAACCATAACCATTGGTGTGTGTTCAAAACTTTCTTAAAATACAGGTTATCAGTTCCTCCGTGGGCTTTTCTCTGATGCTTGTCAGCTGTAAGTGTGTAAATATTTCACAGATAATTAAAATTTATCCTAATCAATCAACTGTAAAGTGGCAAATATGGTAACCGTTTTAGGCATGAGAAGTAGTTGCCTAGAATTATTTATTCTGATGGTGTTTGAAAACTATTCAATAACTTAGTGTGATTCAGTGTTAGAAAGCTGAGACATTTGCTCTTTTTTTCCAAACTTGTCGGCTTATTTTAGTATATTGGAATTTTACTTGATCTGTACATTCTTAAGGCAATGGGTAGAAATAATTAATTGAATATTCTGTATGACTTTGGGAAGTAAGTGAAAATCCTCTTGTGGAGGAGGAATTTCCATTATAGTACCATCAGAAGTAGATTTTTAGGACCTCTTGATTTCCCACCCTTGGGAAGGAAGACCACGGTGTGCTTATTTACAGAAAAATCCTCTGTATTTCAGTTGTCTTGCCTGATACCAATTAAGAAGAACAAAAGCTGTAATCCAGATCTTTCACATGAACTTTAGTTGGTTTTCCAATACTCTCGTTGTGGTTCTTCCTCCCTTGCTCATGATTTGTCTTCCAAATTTTAGAGAAAGTGAAGCAGGGGTTTTGCAGACCTGGCGTTGGTCACCACATAGCTTTAGTTCCTTGTTTTACCGTTGTCTGTAGCAACCATCCAAATTGTGGTGAGAGGTCAATATCCCGCAAGACCTCTGATATGTGATAGTAGAAATCAAGTCCCTAATTTTTTTGCGTTAGAGCAGGCTAAACTTTTTCCCTTATATAAAAACATACCCAATTGTTGCTAGGGTTACAACGCTAGTTGGTAATAATTACCAGGTCAGTGTACACCAGGTAAAGATTTGGATCTAATGCGTTTCAGGAGATGGAGGTTGTAGCCAACTTCAGACTTCATCCTCAGGGGTTTGATTCTGAGTCTGGCTGATGCCTTGAGTTCTAAGAGCGTTTTACTAACCGAGCTTGTTGGAAGTACTTTCCACTGGTTTGACATTTGGTCTTTGTCCTCCAGTCCTGCTGCTGGGCTGGCTACAGCAGTTCGTCCTTTGGGAGGGTCAGTCTGGTTTAGCTTCCCTTCGTGGAACATGTTCAAGAGCAGGAAGGAGGAGTATCCAGCTCCTGGCGTGACAGAGAGAACTGAAGTGTTTTAAACGTAGTTACATGGGTGAACTCTGCATTTTTGGAAATGCATAATTGTTTAGCCACAAAATTAGGGGCGGTGAGTTCTTATAATTTTTGTTTGAGCAGATTTGACAGACTTTACTGCTTCTTGCTGTTGTACGTTTGCATAACATTTTCAGGATTGCGGGTAGGTGTTACGTCAAAACCTTGATAATTAAGCAGCCAGGCTGCTGGAGTACAATCGCACTGCAGCTTCTGTCAACAGTCTTAGTGTTCAGAATAGACGTGGCCCTTCTGATAGTGTATGTAAAGAAGAAGTGTGGCTTCCTCTGAGATTGGTCTTATGATAAAAGCTTCCTGCCTTTCTTGAAAAGAGAAAACAGTACGTGAGTGTGCTTTGCTGTGGACTCTGCACTTCTTGGCAGAGAAGGCTGTTCTCAGACCTTGGAGGTACTGTCATCATGCCAATTTTGAAGAAAGATGCTTGGGAAGAAGAAATCTTGTTCTTTCAGTTTATCTGTAACGGCTTCACTTGCAAACTCTTTGAGCGTTATGCAGCCTGTAAGTGAAGATTTCTACTAGTTACTCTTGGGCAAAATAAGAACAGTTTTCTTGAGAACAGGAAGAGGTTGACCAACACTTCTGACAGCTCTCAAAATATTGTTTTAAGCCCTGAAATTTCTATCTCTTCTTAAAAGAAAAAGAAGTTTTTAATAATGCAGAATAAATACTGCCTTATGTTGGTAGTTAGTTACCATTCTGCATATAATCCGTACCAAAATTGACTTTCTGAAATTTCTTGCTGATTATTTGAAGTGGTTTTAATCAGTTAAAATCAGCATTTGATTTTTTTTCTTTAATAGAAAATAGCATGTGATAAATAAATCACACCGATTCATTTTTTTTTTGGTCAGGTCATCTCCAGAATACACATACCCTTCACCACAAACAATTCAGCTGTCATCCAACATAAGGGAAACTTTTCGAGACAGATGAGGGAGGCATTTTTATAAGCTGCACCAAAATTGAAATAGCATTAACCTGTGTCTTCTGTATCTAATTAGTTCAGAAAGATTGTGTGACATACACATGTTTAAACAATAAGGTTGGTGAGTGAGTTGAGTGTCTCATCCAAAGTAGATGTTGTCTGTAATACTTATTGTTTACAGCATGGTGATGATAAATCACTGGTTTGAAAATGTTTTTTAGATTAGGTTTGTATTATTTTAACTCATAACTCTGTGGGTAAATTATGATACATGGAAACAAAACAATTGAGACAGAGAATTTTTTGTTCCAATTGCAAATACTGAGAGCTGCTACTTAAAATTGCTACCAGTGGGAAATGTAAAAGATGAGGTAATCCCCTAAAGTAAAAAAGGACCATGGTTGTGAAACACATTAAACATAAATCTTGTAAAGCTTGTAGGGAATGCACTGAATTGAACCCGCTCAGAGTTCATGCTAACAAGAAATTCAGGTCAGTGAAGGCATATAAAGGAATTGTATTTAAACTGTATTTACATCAGTCTGGAATTCCAGAACACGTGCCTGGATAATATAAAATAAAGCTGTGTAAATATGCAGCTCTCATTAATTTAGTGGTCACAGTGAAACTTAAAAACGTCTGTGTTACAAGACCCAAGGCTGCTGGCATAGTTTGCTGGTGTCACTGAGTGTTTAAATCTCTGCCGTTTTCCAGGAGTTAGAGCAGAGAACAGGGATCAGGGGGCTGCGGATTTTGCTCTGAGGTTTCCCAGTAACTCCCTGAGGAACTGTGGGTGGACTGAAAGCTCACCTTGGTGTGCTTTACTTGTATCACAGAAGAGTTCGACTTCACTAGTGTATGATAGCTTGGGAATGAATTCTATGGGAACATCTCATTGCCACGTCACACACCTTTCCTTCTCATCTGTCAGCTTGCTTTCATGGTGACCTTCACCAGTGCTCTTCAGACCAACAGTGCCAGGCGCTGGAAAACCACAGCAAGGAGCCAGAGTGGGCGGGCAGGCACAGATGGAGTGAGGTGGTTGAGCAAGGCCAAGTGCAAGGTCCTGCATGTGGGTTGGGGCAACCTCTAGTATCAAACCAGGCTGGGGAATGAAGGGATTGGAGCTGCCCTGCTGAGAGCTTGGGGATACTGGTGTTTGAATGGATGGACATGAGCTGGCACTGAGTGCTTGCAACCCAGAAAGCCAACTGTGTCCTGGGCTGCATCAAGGGAAGCATGGCCAGCAGGTCGAGGGAGGTGATTCTCCCCCTCTACTCCCCTCTTGTGTGACCCGACCTGCAGTGCTGCGTCCAGCTCTGGGGTGCTCAGCGCAGGAAGGACATGGACCTGTTGGAGCCAGTCCAGAGGAGGCCACAAAAGTGATGAGAGGGCTGAAGCACCTCCTCTAGGAGGACAGGCTGAGAGAGTTGGGGTTGTTCAGCCTGGAGAAGAGAAGGCTCCGAGGAGACCTGATAGCAGCCTTCCAGTACCTGAAGGGGGCTACAGGAGAGATGGGGAGGCACTCTATTTACAAGGGCATATAGCAGGGGGACCAGGGGTAATGGTTTTAAGCTGAAAGAGGGTAGATTTAGATTAGATATTAGGAAGAAATTTTTTATTGTGAGGGTGGTGAGGCAGTGTCCCAGGTTGCCCAGAGAAGCTGTGGATGCCCCATCCCTGGAGGGGTTCAAGGCCAGGCTGGATGAGGCTTTGAGCAACCTGGGCTAGTGGGAGGTGTCCCTGCCCATGGCAGGGGGGTTGGAACTAGATGATTTTAAAGTCCCTTCTAACCCAAACCATTCTATGTTCTGTACAGTGATGGAGGTCAGTCTAGCTGTGGGCTCAGGGCAGCGTTGCCCTGTTACCCTGACGCTTGGTGGCCACGTCAAGCCTGGGCAGAGCTCCTGTTTCTGTGCCTTGTTGCAGCGGCCCCTGGCCAGGCAGCAGATACATCCCTCATGGATCAGTTCCAAACAGGATGGAGGAAGATGAGGAGTCTTCCTGCTGCAAGGACAATAAGGGTTCGATGGTGCATGTGCTGCTTCTTACCCTTTTGGAGCTGGAAATCTGAACAGTTCACTGCCCCTGGGTCCTGGGGGGAGCACCGACTATGTGCGAGCGTGCTCCTATGTTCCTGGGCTTGCCAGAGTGGTCTTTCAGCTCTTATCTTTTTTTCTATCTGGCAGCATTACTAATCAAAACCATTTTTGACAGTTGTCATGTGCTTTCTGCAGGCTGGCTTGCAGCTATTTTCTGTCCTTCTGCTGTGCAATTGGAAAGGAGGAAGGTTTTAGCTGGCTCTGGTGGTTTTGCTTCTCAGATGCAGAAACCTCTGCTCGGTGCCGGTGGCAAGGCAGCCTGTCTTGGAGCTCCTTTCTCTGGCATTTCTGTCAAGGCAGAGGAGATTAAATGTCCTATTTCTTCAGTTTCCCATGCTGGCTGCTGGCCTGGTTTGTGGGTAATTCAGTTCACGAGCATTATACCGCAGGATTTTTTTTTTTTCTGGCTTCCTGATATTTAGTTAATTGCAATGTTGAGCTGCTCAATCCTTTCTGCAGAGAAAAGTAGAAAAAGGTGGAAGTCAGTTACAGGCTGGGACCAGGAATCCCAATTAAATACCAAAATACCAAGCATTTTTTGGGATGGGGGTGGGAGGAAGAAGAGGGAGAACAGGTAGAGAAGCAGTCAGGAGAAGAAAAAAATTATAATCATCTTAAAAAAAAATGACAAATACCACAACTGCAGACTACTGGGTTCAGATTAAGATAGATAAATATTAATGCTTTTGTTTCATCCTCCTGGCAGCACATGATGCTTGATTATTTTTGTGCTTGGTTCATTTGTTGAGTGTGTGTTCTGCAGATGTAGGATTTAAAGCTCTTTTACGGCGAAGCTGAGGTTCCTGAGCAGGGCTGCAGCAAGAGGCTCTTCTTGCAGTGGAGGCATTGCACAGGCTAAATGCCAAGTCACCACCATGTATATTATCTTTTGGGTGTTATAAAGGTCAGCATAGTTTAGTTAGGTAGTAGGGTAGAGGTAAATTAATTCATAAGAGAGTTCATTAACCCTTGAAGTGCAGATTTAGTTCAATCAGCAAATGGACTTTGTTAGTGCGATAAAAATTGCACTGAACTGATCAAATATTTGTGTGTAAATTTGAACCTATATTTACATGACAAATCTGTGAATATTCTAAGGAAGGAACAAGACCTAACTCAAAAAGAGATCCCTTTGTTATTAATCTTGTTAACGTTTAATACTGTATTATTTATGCTATATTAGTGATGAGTTTTACAAGACCCCAAATATATAGTTAGGGAACCAACTAACATTTATTATTTGAGAAAGGAGAATTGTTTTAAGTCAGTATTTTTGCTGTACAAGTTACATGGCCAGGCGTGTGCTTTATTAGCTTTCTCCCCTCTAATCTTCAAGCTTGTCTTCCATCCTCCCCCATAAATTAGAGCAGATTTGTCCCTTCTCTTGTGTGTCCAGAGCTGGTAATTGCTGGGGCTTGTGAATATTGTACATATGTTTCCTTCCTTGTGGATATGCGTCCTTCCAGTTCCCTATGTGCGTCTTTATTTTCATTTGGGGTAGGCAGTAAAATGTGATTTGTATAATGGAATTGAATTGTATTATCCTTCTAATAAAGGTGCACGAGTGTTGTATAGGTAACCAGAGGAAAGGGAGATGAAATATTATGGAATGCAAAGGTTCAGTGAAATATTTTCTTTGGGTGTTCACATTCTGAAAGCTGAAAATGGAAAAACTTAGAGGTGTTTCAGAAAAGGGTGCGAGGCCATCACGTGCTCTGTAAAACATGCTTTATCAGGGGGTTTAAATTGTGTAGTCTTTATAGAGTTCACAGTGAAGTTGCTTTTTTAGAAGGTAAATGTTAATGGGTGAATGGAAAGACCTTGTGTCTCGCTGATGCCAAATATACACTGAGCTATTTGTTGTACAGGTAAGGTTCAAATGGTTCAGTAATGAAGGCAGAGGTGTTCAAACTCCATCAAAGTAAAAGACAGAAGTACATGGAATTCACACCTCTAAAAGGGAGCCAATGAAATTTTTTATGGTTTTCCAGAAAGTAAGAATTTAAATATAAATATATTTAAAAGCATTAGATTGGCTTTAGTGTTGTATTTTAACATATTTTAAATATATTTTAAGTTAATAAAATACATAGAATGGCAGTAAATTCTATGTTGATATTATTGTAGTTTAATCAAAAGCTGTAAGAATAGATAAGCTCATCAGTTCAGTTAAATTTGCCATCTGGAATAAGGTTTAGATGGAGAGGGTTGCCTTACACTTGAAATTTTGTGGGCAGAAATTAGGGGAAAAAAAACCTGTTTCAGAAACTTATTGTACATTTTCTAATGTTAACTAATAAGGGCTGTAACAATAGTTCATTTGCAATATGTAATCAAGTTGAAAAATGTTATTGATGATTTTGGATAGACTGTCAAGAACCCTTTTTTAATGTTATTTGCTTTTCGTGAAGAAATACAAGTTTTACAGGCCAGAGCTGTCAGCCAGCTATTGTACCCAAGATCAGCAAACTTAATAGAAGCGGAAAAAAAATCTTTGGTGGTATTCCATCAATTTTTATTTGTATAACAAATTGCACCATTTTCATTTCAATTTAATCTGTAAATTACTGTGAATAACTTCCAAAAATCTGTGCCCTTCAGGACATATCTTTAAATAGATTTTTTTTTTTTAAATGCCCGTTTAGATGTAGATGCCAGAATTTGTCAGGTGATTAAAAAGCGTGCATTTCTAAATTAATTAATTTGCATTAGCGATCCCCTCCACTGCTTGCATTTGCAGTTTTAACTTTGGTAAAACAGTAACTATTTTGTCAAAGTATGGTGAGACCATTTTATTTTTGTGAATACATAGAAAATTCCAAGCATCTGGAACCTAAAGTACTGTTTTTCTTGCTGTTATTCCGACAATTTCCATCAGTAATGCACAATTATTTTCCACTTTAGTTCTGGTTCATAGAAGTGGCTTCTATTTATTTATTTATTTATTTTTTCTTTAACCCACTTGCAAGGAATTGGAACAGAAGTGATTGCTTTCTTGGAGGGGGAACAGTTGGTTATCTTTGTCTGGAGATGATATTAGAGCTTGCACGGCGTTGCAGAGTGGTAAGATACGTGAGGCTGCCATTTCACCTCACGTATAATGTAACACAGTGTACATTCCTTACGGTGAAGAACAATTTTAGGATTCAGTAACTATCAGCTTGGCCACACATTTATTTCACACTGAGATCACTAAAGCCATCTGTTGATAATTTGCTTTCTTATGGACCTCTGACTCCCGTCTCTGAATAGAAGTATCTGAAGTCATTGCCTGAACCTGTAATGATTCTTATTTAAGGCTTATTCACAGTGAATTGGATTGCAAATAAATCTTAAAATTTTACAGCTTCATAAAAGTCTGATTAAAATGAAATACTTAATGCTAACAGAGGCAGAAGCAGTTAAAAATAATCTAAATTCCCAGTCGGTGGTTTCTTTGGGAACACTTATTTTTTAAATGGATAGTTTTGCCTTTTTAGCTGGTTGTCCTGACACGATGACAAATATTTCTAATCAGTTGTATTTCATGATCACAGTTACACATCCTAACGTAAAATACAAGATTTTTGGTATTTGTAAATTAACATAATTTATGCTGTATTTTTAAATTAAGGAAGCAGTAAATGTATGTAAAAGCTTGGCATCCAGTGGACAAATGTCTAATATATGCAAAAATTGTAGAATATACTTTAAGGATCGAAAAAGGCTGACATGACAACCAGTTAATTAAACTGGTTCTAAATGGCATGGAACTGTGGGTGTTCCTACTCAAAGATACTGTGAATTGTGAACCAAGAGTTGTGAAAACTGTTCTGTGGGGTGCAAGGGAAATTTTGACCTGATACCTAAAAGTTTGATAAACTTTTCTAAGAGAAATCTATTACTGAAGAGGTCTAAGAAATTATTTTATGAAGTGGCCTGTGTTGCTAGATTAATACATGACAGAGCAGTACTTTGCATGTTTTATCAGATTTAATCCAATTAAATGAACATAATTCCCACTTCAATATACTTAATACTTAAAAAAAAAATATTTAAAGTTGTGGCATTTGTGTTCAATGGATTTAAATGTCATCAATATTTGAAAACAGTTGTATGAGAATATTATGCAGCATGAGTATTTGTTATTATTGTACTAATAACTTTGGTAGATTTAAAATCAAAACCCAAGAATATACCAGGCAAGATATGTTCAATAAACTGGATTTTTAGTCAAAGTAAGTTTGATGTCTTGTAGGCATCCTTTAACTATCAGCAAGGTATTAACACATACAGATTTTCAGAAAATATATGAGGTGCGTGAGCATATTCTTTTTTCATTACTGTTGTGGGATTCTTATTCATGAAGCTTTTTTCCCCCTGTTCTTTATGTAGCACTAAGTATTGATGGAGTTTGTCTTTAACATTACAAAAAAAAAAAAAAAAAGGAGGTTTTTAATAAACTTATATTTCAGATTTCTCCACTCTCCTTCTTATTCCTCTGTATTCAACTTGTGCAGCGTGAATGCCAGCAGGACACTCTGTGTTGTGGGATTTCGCTGTGGCTTGGCTTGTCCCAGCTGGAAACTACAGAAGGAAGGCTGGTCTTCCTCTTGGCTGGCATGAAGCGCTTCCATTGCTTATGGAGAATTTGGGGAATTGGGCTGTGTTTCCTTGGGAAGCACAGGGAATTCACAGGTCATCTGTAAAATGCCTTTTTTTTTTTTTTTCATGGACTTGTAATTGAAAATGTTGTTGTGAAATATTGGTAGGGGTTGATCAGAGAGGTTGTGGGACCTCCATCCTTAGAGATACTGAAAATGTGCCTGAACGAGTCCTGGGCAACCTGCTCCAACGGGCCCTGGGTAGGACCAGGTGACCCAGGTGGTCTTTGCCAAATGATTCTCTTTGTGCCTGCATTCGTGGGGCAGAAAGGAAGAAGATGGAAATTGAAGACAAGGTGGGAGTTTGTCCAAAACAGAAGTGTTACAGGGGAATTCAGATTTTAAGACTGGCCGAGTTTTCCTAGCCTGATCACTTCTGTCATTAGTCTGTGTGATGTTATAGATTTGTGAAAGTGTTAGAGAAATTTCTGAATGGTTTCATCTTCTTCTTCTTCCATGTAAGACATTGCCTTATTTGAATCTCACCAGCTTGTTCACACAGAGTTTTCTTTGTAGAAGGGATACAGGCTTGAAATGTTTTCTGCTAATGCCCACCTCCTTCTCCTTAATCATTACACCAGCAGTGAGCTTGGGTCTAATTACTCTTTTGAAAGATGAACCTCTTTAAACATCCTCTTGGATGTTGCATGCCTAAAAACCCCGTGGCTTTTTCTCCAGCCTTGTCATTGTCAGCGCGTGAATGGCTGTAGGTGGCCTGGCCCTGCCCAGGCTGTTTGGGTGGGAGGCTGTGGTTGTGGCGCTAAGCTTCTTTGTGATGGCGGCACATGAAGGTGGCACCCGTGGGAGGACATCTGTGGTGCCAGATTTGCTGTCGCTGTGATTTTTACCCTGCTTCTGAATGACATCTGGCATTAAGGGCGTGAGTACAAGTGTATTTCCAGAGATCTTTTACGAGTAAGAGGTGAAAAGAAAGTCACACACACCAGTGGTTTCCAAAAGAAACGAAAGCAGCTTAGCTGTATTGACAGAATGCTCAGTTCGCTTGAAACAGCCTTAAAAACGTCGGTGAAAGAAAGCAATTTTGGGAGCTGTAAAAGGTTGTATGAGGTTCACTTCACCTCTCAAAGAAGGAGGGTTTGAGAAGAAGAATGGCGCTTGGGCATTGCCCTGCGTTGTCAGCGGTGTAAACGAAGTGATAGGCTTTGCAGTGCCGTGTTCTGGAGCTCACGCGTTGACTTACAGGTGTGTGTGGGGGGGAGAAAAGCTAATGAAAAACTCTTTTATAAAAAAAAAATTCTTTTCTGCAAGCAATTTTTTAGAAAAAGGTAAATCCCACTTAATCTGTTCTGGGAAGACTGAGGAATTAAATCTCAAGAGATGTCTTTAATATTACATTTGTTGAGATAGTCCTAAGGTAGAGTAGCACCAACCCAGCCAGTCTTGCAGTCGTGTCAGCGTTGAGCTGCTTATTTTTTTAAAATCACTGTTTAGAAAGACAATCAGCTACTGCAAACTACTTTTATTTATTAACTTTCTAAACATTTATTTCAAACAGCCTGCTAATTACTTTTTAACATGGATACTTAAATGTTCGAATAATTTTTTCATTAGAACCAGATATTAAAACCATGTTTTGTTGCATTTGAAATGGAAACCAGCTTCACTACTTGCTATGGAGACAAGTCTTTAAAATACATCTGTTCTTGTGTACACTGATGTGCCAATCCACGTTTTTATGTAACCAGTGATTTTTTTTCATGCCTTTTTGCAGCCAGCTTGTAGAAAGAAATGTGATATAGAACCTATGGTATTTTTTTTTTTTTAATTTTTTGGTACTATGGCCTGAATTAAGGGTCAGTAATCTATGTTTATGTCAGAAGTATGTGGTAATTGTCCCACTGGATTCAAGAAAGGATGAGACAACTATCACAGGACGGTATGCTACCGAACTAAAGATTAACCTAATTAAAGATTCCCAAAACTGTGTTCCCTGTCATTTACACAAGAATGTTGTGTTTTGTAATGCCACCGTTATTAAGAGGGGTTCAGGTGGTTTCAGGAAGAGTTGCAACCTACTCTTGTTTTTTGATGCTTCTTTGTTAATTTAAGTGTATAGTATTAAACAGCAATTTTTAAAATGAGTTAATTTAATGAGCTCAAAAATACTGTATAGCTATTTTTTCCCTCAGTGTCCCACATTTACCTGGCGACCATTACGTGGGGTTGAGCATCTCTGACCTGAATGAAGGGTTTTGTGTAAGCCTTTGCCTAACTCATGTAGATCGTTCTAAATAACTTACTGAAGTAATTCCGTTGTAAAATGGATGCTAAAGGTAGCTGACGCTTTAAAAAGTATTATAAAAGTTGAAACAATCTTCATGAGCTGGGTTGTCTGTTTTTTAAACAACTAATGTGCATGTGTATTTCTTAATGCAGGCCACAGAAACGTTGTTCCGAATGGCAGTAGCAAGAGGAGCTATTACCCCTTTAAGACACGGAGAAGTAAGGCAAAATATATCTTATTTTTTATTTTTTTTTCTTTTTTTTTTTTTCCACATGTGGTATAATGTTTTATTAATGTAGTGCTTTATAAATTCCTGGGAGACATATTGTCTTCAGGTAAGTGAAGAGGGCTGGGCTATATATAACTTGCATACCTACACTATAGTGTTTTTTTAAAGAACAAGAATTTAAGTCCTGCCCAGTGGGAGATTAAGTATTCTTCAAAAAACACACTATTTTTCTCTTTGCCTGAATTATAATTTAACCTTATAATAGAGGTGACTCACAAGAATGTCCTTTTAGCCAGACAATTTTTCACTGTATTTTCTTTACTAAAAATCATAGAATCTCAAGAAATTCATGTGAGGTTTATCTTTTTTATTGGGTAGCTGCGGGGAGGGTGTTTCATCCTTTGTTTGTTCCTTTCAAGAAATCAGTAGCTTCAGCTAGTATATGAATTAGTAATATATGAATTATTCTGAAGAGGATAAATATATTCAAATATTATGTTGCTCATACATGCTTCCGTTTATAGTGAATATTTGTTTCCTTCTTTGTGTGGTTTTATATCAGGTAAACACTGTTCTGAACATTGCTGATTACATGTCTCTAATATTAGGTGGTGGAATTTATGCTTGGGTTGAATTTCATTAAAAAAATATCTTATCTTATGGTCAGTCATGATACTGGAAATGAGAACTGATCTGGGCATTGCCACAGCTGGATGCTACAGTATATAGGGCTTTAAGCTTACAGACCTCAGGTTTTTTTCATAGCAAGCTGATTTGGATCAAATTCTTAGGTAACTTTGTGAAAAGTTCATATAGTAGACACAGCATTCAGTCTGGAATCTAGAACTAAACTTACCCCCGAATCCCAGTTGTGCTGTAAAATGTTGCTTATGCTGATGAAGTTGCCTTAGTTTCTCTTTTGAAAGAAAGTTATATATCTTTGCATCAGTGCCTAAAGATGTAGCTGAGATTTCCTGTCCTGCCAATTGTCCGTAGTTTTAGTTTTTCTGAATATGTGTCCTGTATACTTTTATGTACTGTTCTTCATTTCCAGAAGTGTTAGTTACGGAATATGTGCAGCCTTCCAAATTATCTCTGTTTGGTTTTTGGTTTTTTTTGGTTTTTTTTTTTTTTTTCAGTGAAGGGTAGTAATTTTCTGTGTTCTAATGATCAAGTTGCCCAGAGAGTTTGTGGAGTCTCCATCCTTGTAGTCACCCAGTGAATGGTGTGAATTATGGAAAAATCAAAAATAAAAAAAAAATCAAATTATATATTATTTTAAAGTGTAACTAATTGTATCATACAATGCAAAATACTGTGACGATTACAGGCGTAATGTTCTCTGTTGTGAATGATATTAGTAATTTCTGTGTCTGATACATTTTATGTTTAGCCAGTTCAGCTCACTGATGTGGTAGAAAAAGCTCTGCTTTTTTTCTTCAGATATTCCCTCTGATCTTTTATTAATTAAAGCGCCTGAAGGGCCAGAGAGAACCAGATGAGAGCAGCAAGATAAATGGTGAGAGGATGTAGCCATGGTTAGCGAGAAAGAAACTGGGTGAAAGTGCATTTATTTGATGATGGTGAACTTTCCATTGGCGTACTGTGTCCTGTGACACTATTTCCGAGGTATTCCTTGGGTTTCAGTGGAAATGCAGTTAATGCTAAGCTAGATTTGTAGATAAAACAACGAATTGTCCAGTGTTGGCTCTGTGTCTAAGAAGGCAGTGGGAGAAATAAAAAGACCTTTTTTCTCTCTTATATTTTTATCAGGCTATATCATATCATAGGATCAACAGTTATTCTTCCCTCTGTCACTCCACTCTCTGATCAAGAGTCCTTTCCCATCTCTCCTGTAGCCCCCTTTCAGTACTGGAGGGCTGCTGTAAGGTCTCCCCGGAGCCACCTTTTCTCAAGGCTAAATATGCAGGGGGGGAAAATATTTTGACTCAAGGAAGACCTTTTCATTAAATTCCATTGTGGAATTATAATTTATTTAGTCTGAAAATGAGGAATGACATTAATCAAATGAAATTAGTTTTTCCAGAAGAAACATATGATCATCAAGAGTCATATTAATTTTTTTTTTAGCTCTTCCAAGAAATTGCTAAATTTTTGCACAGTGTGTAAGTAGAAAGGGAGCCAGAAAAAAAGTAGAATATGAACTCAAGTTGACTGTATTCTGTTTGAGAAGTGCGAACTTGGCAGTGAAAATCAAAGCAGAACAACTTGTTTATTGGAAATTCCAAACTAGAGAGGCAGCAGTCCAAATGTGCAAAAGTGCTGTTCAGCTTTCATAGCAGTACGTAACAATTTAACCCCATTTAACATTTAAGAGAGAGTTAAACTGTTCAATACTAGAAGGCAAAAAACATGTCAATACTTCTTCGTTTTAAATTCACAAATTAAAAAAAAAAAAAAGCTATATTCTATCCGCACTGCTGAACAGATTAATGTGCAAACGTTTATTCTATGCAGGCAAAACAGGGTGCATGAAAAGCTATCCATTATAACCCAGCTGTCATCACCAGGTGGATTTATAATTTATAAGACTGAGTGTCCATGGGAAATCCCTTTTCTTCTCCTTCCAACCTTTCCCCATTCATTGGGACTCATCAAGCCTTTATCCATACCGAATTTTTCAATTTTTTTCCTTTATTATTCTTGACAAAGTTGAAAAATGAGGTTGTACTGTTTTTTTGACTTTTTGCATGTGGTTTGTGAAATTACTGTTGAGAGTTTAGAAAAGCGTGCTGCCAAAAGTAGTTATCAAATTTGGGTACAGAGCGCTAAAAACTATTTAACTGCGGGCTGTAGATCATAAAGGCTCCTGAAGAATCTTCTCAGCAGTTCCCTTGCTCCTGGTTGGATTGAAATGTCATGGAATCCATGGGAGGGAATCAAACCCAGAAACATAGTTAATTTTTTGGATTCAGTATATTGTTTTTCATGTTAATTATTTTTGTCAGTTGCTTTGTTTTTGGGGTGGAGCGTGAGGCAGAGCCTTGTAGAGTTTATTCATTTCTGTTTGCACTTCTAGCTCATTCCCGAATGATCCAAAAATGGTGTGAACAGATGTGATCACACCAAATCTATGGCTGTGCTCGTGTATGGAGGTCTTGGGGTGCATTTCATTAATGTCACAACGTTTAGAGCCGGTGACAGGCATAGTTGAGAGCAGTGCCTTCACGGTGCCTGGACCTGACACCACCTGAAGAGCTTCTCCCGCTGTTTCTCCTGCTTCTGGTCTTCATGCAGCAGGCTGAGATCTGCTGCCGTCTGTTCCTCACGCCATCCAGCTTCTCCGAGCCAGAACTGCTGTCTTCGTGGGCGCTGGCTGATGTAGCAGCAGTGATGGAGCTGAAACGAGCAACTATAACCTGCCTGCTGGAGAAGGTGAATAGGAGGAGGGTAGTACTTCAGAGCGGACTGTTCGTGCTTCCCCGTTCTGCATCCCCTGGAGCTTCTGCTGGTTGTTGGCTCAAGCCCCAGGGGTGACTGTCTGGAGGAGTACAGGTTGTCAGCAGTGTCTGCAAGGAATTTCTGGATGTGTGGTAGGAGAATGGAATATATTTGATACAGGCTAGGATGAAGTTTAATGACTATAGAGAGGGAAAGAAAACTTCCGTAGTTTGAATTGGAACTGACCGATTTTATTCCCATTGAGCAAGTGATCTACCAAAAACTGTGTCACATAAGGTTTGTACATCATGTGGAGGTACTGAACGAGAAGGAGGGGTGTGTGGTTAGGACACCTAGCTTGGAGGATTGATGTTCTCAGTCCCTGTAGAGGAGGGAAACAAATGCACGCAGCCCATCCAGAGAAGAAGCAGGAGGATAAGCGGAGAGGGTGGAACCCTTAATGGAAAAAACACTATGAAATACGTGGGCTGCCATGGACAACAGAGATATAGTGGCAGAGGCACAATTCCTGGAGAGCTGCAACTGATACCAGCCATGCATGAACTCTGTGGATGTTAACTCATTCTTATAACATCTTGATGAATTTGTAAACTGTTTTAATCTCTTCCTATCTGAAAAATTCTGGGACTTCTGGGTGGAAGAATTCAGGCATGTGTCTTTAGAGTTCTGAAGTCTATCAGGAAAAATCCCGTTGCTGCCTCAGAACTGAAGAAGGGAAGGGCCACAAGGGATTGTGCTCTTCTGTCTGGAGTGTTATATGGGGAACCTTCAATATGGTGAGCTTTTAAAACCTTCATGTAGTGTCTCGTGATGGCAAAGACAGGGAAAAATGATTTTCCAGAAGAGCATGACTTGCACAGGAGAGACAGCAAAGAGCGAGCTTAGGCTATGGTGATAAACTCCACTTTATAATGCCTGCAACAGCTGAGATGTTTTGAAGAGGTTTCAGAGAAAGGAACAGAATCTTCAGTCTGTAGCATTACCACAGAATGCCATTAATGTAAGATATTTAGTGGTTTTTTTTTTCCTCTGTCCCCCCCCCCCCCCCCCTTATACAAAAGCCTTTGCTCATTAGATGCCGTGGGAACCAAAGTACACAAAGGAATTTCCAGGCTGTGTCTTTAAGTTTCTGAGAGGTTAACTTCACAATAGTGGTTGGATTTAGCTAGGATGCCTGAAGAGATACCTATCCAAAACTGCCGAAGGCTCTGATGAAAATTACACTATAAAAACCAGGCAGAGGCTGAATGGTGTGCCCTGTCTCTCCTCCTCAGCCTGTTTAGTTCATTTCCAGGTGAGTTAATGACCAACCTCCAACTGGAGTTTGTGTCGATCTGCTGGTGCTGACTCCTGGTGCCTCTGAGAATCACCAGTTATATTGTCTGTATGGAAGAACGGGTGAATTTCAATAAATACCCACCCATATATGTGTACGTCTTCTGTCTTGGAGGTACAGCAGCAGTGCAGCTTGAAGGGAGTTTTCAAACAAGTGCCCTCATTGATAATGAGGCTGGAGCATTCTTAGCTATAAAAATACCATTGTCAACAAAATTGAAATATAAATAGATATAAAAATATAAATAATTGTTGTACTTTCCAGCCTAAAATAGTTTACGGCTTTACGGTGTAATACCTGTGATGATATGCGTTGCGATGACAGTAGATACCCATGCTTGAAAGTGTACTTTGTTGTAAGAAGACATGTCTTTGCTTTTTTTTAAAGCTATTTCAGAATTAAATTTTCATTCTGTGTGTTTTCTGTAAGGAAAATAACTTGAAGTGCAAAGCCTCATGAATTTAGCCCAGATACGTGTAAAAAGTAATTGCTGTGGATTTTGTATTCATAGTGAATACTGATGGTACGATACACTTGTGATTAAATTTTTAGCTAAAAGTTTAAACAAGGGGACTAGTAGGGATCTGTAAAATGCAATTTATTTTATATTTTTACAAGTAAACACATAAAAGTGGACACGGCGAGATGAAATGCTACTTCTTGCAACAGTTCTTTCAGTAGTTCCACAGAGTTGATCCTCTACTGTTTGCAGTTGTGACAGATGTAAGATGACACGGTCCAAGTGCTACCTGGGTGACTTGGGTTCAAGTTCTAAAGGAAGCACTGGAACAACTCTCAAGATAACATCAGTTTGTTTTGGTCTGAATAGGACGGAGCTTAGTAACAGCAATGCAATTATTTCCAAATGAGCAATTCTTATATTTTTGTGATAAAATTACTCTGTTGAACAAGAATTATCAAAGCAATATTCTTTCTTTAGAAATCAAAACCATAGGCAAATTTATTATATGAGGGGATGTATAAATATGTTTTAGATGAATGCTATTAAAGTGATTAATCAACTTTAAAATGTTATTAAAAGCTGAAGAAATTGTGAAAGCATTCATTTCTTGCAATTGTGGGTTGCACTAAATGATAAATGGTAGATCACAAAATTCAGTAGTCACTGAAGTTACATGTCTAAAACAATTTTAGCTCTTTAAATTATATGTATGCATATATATATGCATGCATATATATCTCTGTAGGTTGTTTTTAACTGTGAAATTTTATTTTGTGTTGATTTTAATAAATAATTTCAACCTAGGAAGGGAAAGGACAATGTTCAAGTGGCATTATTGCTGGCTCGAGGTTCCTTGCCCTCTTTCTTCCCTGTCCACCATGTCATAGCAGGGTGCAGTGTGGTGAGCAGCAGCGAGTCCTGGAAACTCGGCCGTGGAGTTAAGTCATGTAGACAAAAACTCTTTTTGTTAGTATCAATAACTGTAGTATTTTTATTTTTGTTTCATGAGAAGGGACTTTCTAATTTTCCTTGCCACTGGAGCAATTCGAAAGAGATTTTAGGACTCAGTCATTATATTTAGTTGTGTACTGTAAAGGTGACATGGAACACAGCGCTCATTTGAATGATAATCTCTTTTCCATATAAAGGGATTTATTCTAGAGTTTATCAAATTCTACATTTGATTTTAAAATTTTGGAGTTTGTCCCAGTTTATTTCTGTTTGTACTTTTGGCCAGCTTCATTTGTAATACGTGAAACTCAGGAAGGCTTCATAAATGATGACATCGTAGGTTCTGAAGAAGGACTGTGAATCGCTTGAGATTAATATTCATTTAAATAAAATTGCTGTGGGCACACTGTTTCCTGCGATTTCAGCTCAGGGCCATACCAGACCTAATCACTTACAGGCACATTGGAAACCGAATGGCAGTGGGATAGTGAACATCTGATCCCCTCGCCCTCGTGCCTTCCTATCACAAAGATGTCTTTATTATCCGGGGTTCAAAAGTTCTGCCCTCACAGACTACTCCAGCATCTCTGGTTTCCATGCTTTCTTCTGGAATACTTCATTATTGTCATGTTAATATGTGAGGAAAGATGTTTCCTCAGATTTACATAAATCTTACAGCACTAGAGACACTGTAGTTATGGTCTTGCAGGCTCTCTACCTTTTCAGCCTTCTGACTTTTGCCGGGGACGCGTTTAAAAAGCAGCACCGTTGGTCAAAATTAGCCTCGTTTGTTCTCACTCAGATTATAAAGCTTCCTAGCAAACCGTGTTTGACATTACAGAAGAAATCTGGTTTGGTTCAATGAAACTTAAATTTTTGTAAGGCCATGTCATAACAGTCACGGGCTTTCTCTGCCTTCAAAGGAGGATTGTCAGTCTCTTGGATCTTTTCCTGTGGTTTTTTTTCCCTCCTGGTTAAGGGTTGCTAGCACACAGAAAAACGTGTGGGTTTTTTTTTTTTTTAAGATATGTTGCAAACAAGTGTCAATTTAATTTAATAAAACCATGTTTTCTGAGTATGTAGTGTAAGATCCAAAGTGCCAGTAGGTTTTCATCTTAATTTCTCTTATCGTTAACCTCTTATTTATGAAAGGTATTTGCAAAACCAAAAGGAAGGAGTTGCTTGCCATCAGATCTGAGTCCTTTTTCCCTATAAAGGGTGGTGTCTTCTTTCTCTGTCCCCAAAAGAATAAACTCTACTTCTGATTTTTAGCTTTTTCAAAAGAAATGTGTTCAAAAAAAGAGAAAAAAGTATCCTAGATCAGTATTCGAAACCCCTTTAAACTATTGGCATACATGGTTAGAGCTCTCTGTTTGGTGAAGTCTTTTTTGGAAGTACTATTGAGCCTGTATTTTATAACTTCTTGTAAAGCAGCAGTGAATGGATAAAACATATCCATAAGAAGAATATAACTGTTTTCTAGTCTACCTACATAGGGTTTCAGTTTGGAGTATGTGTCAGAAGTATTTAAAAATAGTGCTGGCATCTGGAAAATCCTCCTGGCAGGTCACAGTGGGTAGCAGTTCAAAGGTAATTTAATTGCTGAAGACTGGCATACCTTATCTATATTATCTGGAAGTAAGTGAAAAGTAAATAATTCTTCTGATTAAATGCAATGAAAACTAAAGCTTGATTGGAGAGAAAG
>NW_010128450.1:470-1750 GCF_000699245.1 Pterocles gutturalis | reverse complement strand
GTCACCCGCTACCGGGAGCTCCTGCACCGTCACCGTCATCTCCATGGGGACACCGGGGACACCCAGAGCCTCGGGGACATCGAGAACCTCGGGGACATCAAAAATCTTGGGGACATCCAGAGCCTTGGGGACATCGAGACCGTTGGGGACACCAAGAGCACAGGTGACATGAGGACACTCGGGGTCACCAAGACCCTTGGGGACACCGGGACCACGGGGGACATGGGGACCTCAGGTGACACCAAGAGTCATGGGGACACCGGGACCCTTGGGGACATGGGGACCGTGGGGAACATGAGGACCGTTGGGGACACCAGGACACTTGGGGACACCAGGACTACGGGTACATGGGGACCTCAGGTGACACTGAGGCCCCTGGGGACGCTGAGCCCTTGGGGACACCAGGACCTTGGGGGACACAAGGACATCAGGTGACACCGAGAGCCTTGGGAATACTGGGACACTTGGGGACATGGGGACCTTGGGTGACACCAAGAGTCATGGGGACACAAAGACTGGGCGGGGGCACAAGGACATTGGGTGACACTGAGACCCTTGGGGACACCGGGACCGTGGGGGACATGAAGACCCTTGGGGAGACTGGGACCCCTGGGGACACGGAGACCTCGGGTGACCCTGAGACCCTTGGGGACACCAGGACCGTGGGGGACAAGGGGACCTCATGTGACACCAAGAGTCATGGGGACACCGGGACCCTTGGGGACATGGGGACATCGGGTGACACGGGGACCTTGGATGACACAGGGACCCTTGGGGACACCAGGACCGTGGGGGACAAGGGGACCTCATGTGACACCAAGAGTCATGGGGACACCGAGACCCTTGGGGACATGGGGACCTCGGGTGACACTGGGACCCTTGGGGACATGGGAACAACCTCAGGTGACACGAAGAGTCACGGGGACACGAAGACTGGGGGGGACACAAGGACATTGGGTGACACCGAGACCCTTGGGGACACCGGGACCGTGGGGGACAGGGGGACCTCGGGTGACACGGGGACCCTTGGGGACACTGGAACCATGGGGGACATGGGGACCTTGGGTGACACTGAGACCGTGGGGACACCGGGACCCTTGGGGACATGGGGACCTCGGGTGACATTGAGACCCTTGGGGACATGGGGACCTCAGGTGACAGGAAGAGTCATGGGGACACGAAGACTGGGGGGGACACAAGGACATTGGGTGACACCGAGACCCTTGGGGACACCGGGGCCGTGGGGGACAGCGGGACCTTGGGGGACACGGGGCCCCTGG
>NW_010128450.1:0-369 GCF_000699245.1 Pterocles gutturalis | reverse complement strand
GGACGCGCAGGTGACAGGAAGATTCGCGGGGACATGAAGACTGGGGGGGACACAAGGACATTGGGTGACACCGAGACCCTTGGGGACACGGGGGCCGTGGGGGACACCAGGACCATTGGGGACACGGGGCCCTCGAGTGACACAGGGACACCCTTCCCCAGGTGACCCGGAGCTCCCTGAGGACACGGCGGGTGACACGGAGGCCCCCCGGTGACACAGCGCCCGCCCGCAGGTGACAGCGACGTCACCACCCCGTGACAGCGCCCTCGGCCGCCCCAGGGCCACCGGATCCTGTGTCGCGATGTCACCGCGTGTCCCCGTCCCCAGTAAAGGCGTCTGGTGGCTTCCGGCTCCGTGTCCCCCTCTGTC
>NW_010128449.1:0-464 GCF_000699245.1 Pterocles gutturalis | reverse complement strand
AACAAGCGTCCCCTGGGCCGCAGCCCCGGGGGGTGCCGGGATTTGGGGCCGGCCCCGTGCCCCCGTTCTCCTGGCAACGTTGGAGTGTTATCTCCTCCGGGGAAATCCCATAAATCCGGCGGATCCGGCGCTGGGTTAATGTTCAAGCGAACCCCCAAGTCTCAGTACTCTTCATGCAGAGCAGTGACTCCAAAGGGAAGAGCACCACGCTTCATCCTGAAGGGCTGGAAGGGATTAACAAGTGAGGTAGATCCACATGCTTGGCAGAGAAAGCACTAATTGAAAAAAAAAGAAAAAAAGAAAAAAAGAAAGAAAAAAGAAGAAAAAAGGAAAAAGAAAAAAGAAAAAAGAAAAAAGAAAAAAGAAAAAAGAAAAAAGAAAAGGAAAAAAGAGAAAAAAGAAAAAAGGGAAAAAGAAAAAAGGAAAAACAAAGAAAAAATAAAAAAGAAAAGAAAAAAGAAAAA
>NW_010128448.1:0-6987 GCF_000699245.1 Pterocles gutturalis | reverse complement strand
GGAGCCTTCTCTTCTCCAGGCTGAATAACGCCAACTCACTCATCCTGTCCTCATACGGGAAGTGCTCCAGATCTCTGACAATTTTTGCAGCCCTCCTCTGGACTTGCTCCAACAGGTCCATGTCCTTCTTACTTTGGGGGTCCCAGAGCTGGATGCTGTAGGTGGGGTCTCATGAGAGTGGAGTAGAGGGGGAGAATCACCTCCCTCCACTTGCTGCTAATGCTTCTTTTGTTGCAGCCCAGGATATGGTTGGCTTTCCGGCATGCAAGCGCACGTTGCCAGCTCATGTTGAGCTTCTCATTGATCAGCACCCCCAAGTCCTTCTCCTCAGGGCTGCTCTCAATCCATTCTCTGCCCAGCCTGTATTTGTGCTTGGGATTGCCTCAACTCATGTGCAGGGCCTTGCACTTGGCCTTGCTGAACTTCATGAGGTTCTCATGGGCCCACCTCTCAAGCCTGTCCAGGTTCCTCTAGATAGCATCACTTCCCTCCAACGTGTCGACCTCACCACACAGCTTGGTGTTGTCAGCAAACTTGCTGAGGGTGCACTCGATCCCACTGTCCATGTCTCCAACAAAGATGTTAAACAGCACCAGTTCCAATACTGACCCCTGCCACTTGTCACCTGTCTCCACTTGGACATTGAGCCATTGACCACAAGTCTTTGAATGTGACCCTCCTTTGACTGTTACAGTCCAACCTGTTCCTTATCCACCGAGTGGTCCTTCTTTCAAATCCATGTCCGTCCAATTTAGAGGTAAGGATGTCATGTGGGACTGTGTCAAAGGCTTTGCACAAGTCCAGGTAGATGACGTCAATTTCTCTTCCCTTATCCACCAATGCTGTGACCCCATTGTAGATGGCCACCAAATTTGTCAAGCATGATTTGCCTTTGGTAAAGCCGTGTTGGCTGTCACCAGTCACCTCCTTGTTTTCCATGTACCTTAGCATAGTTCCCAGGAGGACCTGATCCATGATCTTACCAGGCACAGTGACTGACTGGCCTGTGGTTCCCCGGGTCTTCCTCATTTCTCTTTTTAAAAATGGGGGTTAGTCCGCAGGAACTTCAACAGAGTGCCACGACTTCTCAAATATGGTAGGTAGTGGTTTTACAACTTCATCTGCCAGTTCCCTCAGGACCCGCAGATGCATCTCAATAGGTCCAATGGACTCGTGCACTTCAGGTTCCTTAGATGGTCCCAAACCTGACCTTCTCCTACAGTGGGTGGTTCTTCATTCCCCCAGTCCCTGCCTTTGCCTTCTGTGACTTGGGCAGTGTGGCTTTAGCACTTGCTAGTGAAGACTGAGGCAAAAAAGTAATTGAGTACCTCAGCCTTCTCCGCATCCTGGGTAACAAGGTCTCCCCTTTCCTTCCAGAGAGGGCCCACTTTTTCCCTAGTCTTCCTTTTATCACGATGTACCTACAGTAGCTCTTCTTGTTGCCCTTGACATCCCTGGCCAGATTTAGTTCTATCAGGGCTTTAGCTTTCCTAACCTGATCTTTCCTAATCTGATCCCTGGCTGCTCAGGCAATTTCTCTGTATTCCTCCCAGGCTGCCTGTCCTTGCTTCCGCCCTCTGTAGGCTTGCTTTTTGGTTTTGAGTGTGTCCAGGAGTTCCTTGTTCATCCATGCAGGCCTCCTGGCCTTTTTGCCTGACTTCCTCTTTCTTGCGATGCATCGCCCCTGAGCCTGGAGGAGGTGATCCTTGAATACTGGCTAGGTTTCTTGGGCCACTCTTCTCTCCAGGGCTTTATTCCGCACTACTCCACCAAGCAGATCCATGAAGAGGCCAAAGTCTGCACTCTTGTAGTCCAGGGTAGTGAGTTAGCTCAGCATTTCACCGTCACTGCATCCCAGGCTGCCCTTGATCTTGACATTCCCCACCAGCCCCTCCTTGTTGGTGAGAAGAGAACACACCTCCTATCAACACAGTGTAATGATCAGGTGGATCTGTGGTGTCCCTAAGCTAATTGATATGAAAAATAATACGCATTTTGAGCCTGGAAGAAGGAAGAAGCAGTGAAATGGCACAAATCATGCCACTGCAAGCCACCAAAATTGTCTACTGTCATCACACTTTGGAGTTTACTAACCTGAATGTGAGTTTCATTTGTTCCCTTTGTCTGACTCCAAACACCAAGGAAAAAAAAATCTTAAAAAGAAAAAAACAAAACCACTTTTAGGCCAAGTTTGTCTGGAAGTACTCGATTTGACAGGCTTAGCACCAGGTGACAACAGATGAGCTACTTTGTAGCCATATGAACACCTAAACAAAGCTTACAGCAGCATGCCCCTGAGAGGAAGAAAATGGAGTTGCCTTGTTTTTTCTTCTGACTTTTTTCCCTGTTTTGGTACATCTAGCTAAAAGATTAAATAAAGAAGGCTGAATATAGCAAAGCCAATCATTGCAGTTTCAAGAACAGAGTCAACTGGAGAAAGATCTTTGAAGACATTTTTGAGATGAGTTCTCAGAAATCTGTTCTTTCTTACTTTCTGAAAAAATAACACCAGTGTTAAGCATCCTGAGTACTTTAGATTTTGGAGTAAAAATTATGTGACCTTAAATGTGTTCCTTCACTATTAAAAAAGCAATAGCCTTTTCCCCAGGGGAGAGTCTTTTCATTCATATGCAATTACTCTTATATTTGTTTATGTTACAGACTTAAAATGTTAACTGTGAAATCTGTATCAGCAAGGAAACCACTATGGATTCACTGAACAGACACTAGTAATCCCACACAGCTTGTAACATTGCCGTATCTGGCCAAAAATATTACAGCTGGCAAGATCAGTGAATAGCATATAAGCCAGACATAACTGAAGACTTTTTAAAGTAATAAATTGTTATTGTGTTTTCTAGCAGAGAAATTTGGGTCTATTGTTACAGAAAAATCTGGTGTGTTTCTCATGTTTCTTCAACAGAGACATTGGTCTATATGTTTAAGCATTTGAAAGCACTATTCCTGCTCCATTGTAGTATATCACTTAATTTTCTTTGCACTCTCTTGCTGCAGTTCTCATAAGAGACAATTACCCTAAAAGAGCTGAATGAACTGCCTTGGTATGGTTCTCTGCCGATAGTGATACTTCAGTAACCTAAAAGAGGCTTTTGCTGCATTACCACAGCTAATGACAGGCCAGGGACTTAACTTGCTTTTGCTGCTTTCAGCAGAAGTCTAACACTGTCTCCAACCTGACTCTTCCATTTTTGTATATTTCTTACATTCCAGTACGAATGTGATTTATTTAATTATTTATTCATTCATCTATCTTTTTTTTTTTAAATTATTATTATTTTGCCATGAGTGTCAAGAACCTCTCTTACCTTCAGGATGAGTCTTGCATTTTGTGCTTGTACAGGTGAATGGCAGGGGTGGAGGCAAAAGGAGCATTTTTTGCAGAAAGAAAAACGTTTGGCCTTGAGGAAGATCTGTCTGTTTCACACTTCTCTCATTAACACTTCTTGAATGATGAGCAATAGATACACAACACAATAATGGCCATTCTGGGGGTTTGTTTCATGCCAGTCAAACTGGCATGGAAAGACTTGAAGTGAAAGTAACTCAGAGTTGTTATTCAGATGTATTTATTGAGCTTTCATACGTAAGGGAAATGAAAGGAGATACTGTGGTCTGAGCTTAATGATATTTCTTGTACCTGTTGATGAATACAACTCTCATGGGAAAATATTTCATCCTCTCTTCCTAGTGGAAAAAAAAAAAATTATTAATTCAGGTTTTGTGGCTGCTAAAAACCAAGTTTAAGTAGACATTTTGTATTGAAAAGACACAGGAGAACTATGTATAAAGTGATGTCTTGTAAGGGTGTATTTTTAAACTTCATTTTTTTCAGCATAAGCAACAATAGGAATGCAAAAAAGTCTTGTAAATAATATTTATGTTATTATTTTCACAGATTTAGGGGATAACCTTTACTCAAAACAAGGAAGGAGTACTATATGGTAAAAACTACATTGATTTATTCTGGCACTACTAAATTGATCTCCAATGTGTCTGTTTAAATAGCCATGTTCTTCAGACCTGTGAATTTTTTTAAAAAATAAATTCAGTAATGAATTTTTTGTTATCAGTGTTTAGAACATCTTATGAAACAAAATATGCTTTAATGCAAATTAATTTTATACTACTTGTAATGAGTTTCAAAGATTTTAAGATATTAGCATGGTTGGAGGACTTGGAGGAAATCTACTCATCAGTTAGTTTCCTGAATTTGCCTTATCATGATAAGGACCAGCTCTAGAAACAGTTTAGAAAACCCTGTCTGGATAACATCGGATTGTTTCTGGATTTTCTTTCTATTAACAGTCTCTGTTAATACATGACTCTAAAGAAAAACAAAGTGCATTACAAATCGCAGACCATCTATTGCCACTATAAACGCTCAACTTTTAGGGTTTAGCAACGGGCTGCAGGAAAGCTTTGTATCTACAGCAGTTTAGTCATTAAAAATGTACTTTTCCAGATGTTTATTGTCATCTCAGGACTATGAAATGAAATATCAGAGGATTCATAAAGTCTTGCTTTGTGTCCATTTAGATGAGGAAGCTGATGGTTTCAATTGGGAGACAGTTCATTTACTAACTGCCGGCTGTGTAGCAAATACAAAGTGCTGTAAACTTAGAAGGAATAAGGAAAGAATAAGGAATGCACATCAGAGGTAACTTTTGTTATTTACATGTGGAAATATCTCCATGGACACAACTGATGTTTATACCGTGATTTGTATTTTAACTTCTGCTAAAAAGAGCAGAAAAATTACATTGAACAAAAGGTAACTTCCAAAGTTTTTTCTTCTTTTTTTCTATTTTATTTCAAAGATTAATTTCACCGTCCTAGGTAAGGTGTAACAGAAAGGAGTATCTTCTTTCTTACTGCTGCAAATAGCAAATTTAAATGGTCTGTTATGTGTATCACCATCCTTTTAGAACTAAACATGCAAAAGAAACTGTTAAGCATATAAAGTTAACATCAGAAAATTAAATATAATTGTACTGAAAATTGTTTGAAAGGAGGAAGAATGAGTAGTGGATGGCTTCATCCAGAAATCTGTCACTTAGACTAAAACAAATAAAAAGGAAACCCGCACTTCCCAAAACAAGCAAACTGAAATTGACACATCTTTTATTTTGCTATGCTTGAAATTGCTGACCAGGAAGCAGCGTGGTGACCTCTGCTCTTAGCCGTGATCATGGCATAGAAAAGTGTCATTGTGAGAAATTGGAAAAGCACAGAAATTCCATCAATGACTGAGTGGACACACACAATATAGGATGTGCTTGTTACGGAAAAAATTGACACATTACTTATAAGATAAATGCAACAACAAGGCTGCCACCTGGTACCTGCTTTGTTAGGTTTGCTTTTTTTCTTCTTTTCTTTTTCTTTTTCTTCTCTTCAGATGCTGTATACCTTGTAGTCACCAAAATTTGAACAATTTCAAACATTGAAAGGAATATATATAGATGTATGTATATATATAAAAGCAAGCTAACACATATGAAGAAGCTAGCTATATGTGCACTGCTAAGACACTGGCTTGTGGGCTGCACTGGGGCTGTTGTCCATTTACTATTAGATAGCATGCTGTAACAACAACTTAATTTTCAAAGGATAACATATCAGGGACAAACAGTGGTGGTACTGCTAGTGATGCACAGAGATTTAATTTACAACATTAAGACACAGTACAAATTGTTCATGTATCCCAGGAAAAAGAGCTGGATTTATTCTTGTTTAGAACCACCTAAGAAAACCCAAGGGTTTCGAAATGGCGCTGTTAGTACACATTATGCTAATATTTGTCTTTTATTTGTGTTATACAGCCACAACATTTTTAGGTGTTGCCTATGCCTTTCATCATTCATGTCTTGAATATTCTCTCTCAATAAAATGATAAAGATGTTCGTGGCAGTGGTCTTTAATGATAATTACACAAGACAGATGCTAAGTTTTTGAGACAGGATTGTAAAATATGCTTTTTCTGAATAATGAACAAAACACTTAAAGCACTCTAATCCCTTATTACAGCTAGTTTTCACTGCATCTCTCCCTCTCAGGGCCTGACACTACTTTGCTCTGTAACCTTATGAGAAATATAAACCAACTTTCTTTTTTAATAGTAGTGTATCTGAGGTGTATCAGTGTTGTGCTTAAAAACATGTACATCTCAGAAGAGTGTTAAATGAGCTCACTTGTCACTCACTGGTGAAACTCTTGTTCTGCAGCTTAAACCAGTTCTTCAGCAGCATTGCCGAGACTGTGCAGACTGGAACTCTCTGGTCACATATAACACAGGAGAAGGAAATACTGAGGTCTACTTTTTGTAGATGTACCTCAGGCCGCTATTGCTTTGGTTCCTAGTAAAACCAAAGTGATTATAGCAGACTGAATAACAAACTTAAAGTTGTTCAAGACATTTTCCAGTTTATAAAATTTATGAAAATATATTTTCCAGTGTACGGAAAGTCCTTAAAGAAAGCATCACAGGTACTGATATTATGAATAATCTTTATCTAAAGACCTGGTTTAGCCGAGACAGAGTTAACTTTCTTCACAGTAGCTAGAGAGGCTATGTCCTGGATTTGTGCTGAGAAGAAGGCTGATAAAATACTGATGTTTATAGTTGTTATCAGGACAGGCAAGGACTGTTCAGCTTCTCTTCTGTGCCAGTGTCTGCAGGTGCAGGAGAAGCTGGGCGGGAGCATAGCTTACAATTACTGGCTTACGATTCGACTTTATGTTTAGTATTGAAACCTAAATTGGCCAATAGTCTATTCCATATCATGCATGTCATGCTCAGTATATAGATGAGGATCTGTCCCGAAGTTCAGTCTCTGTTTGTCTGTGACTCTCTCTTTCTCTGTCAGCTTTCAGTCTCTTGAATGCTTGGGCTCATATCTCTTCCAGGATTGAGGCTTCAGGACTCTCTCTACTCGGAGATCATTAGCCAGGAATGGGTTGAGCCTT
>NW_010128447.1:735-937 GCF_000699245.1 Pterocles gutturalis | reverse complement strand
TTATAGAATAAAAAGCAATGTGCCCACTGCAGGAACAGAGTCAGGGGAAGCCCACAGAGCCCTGGACTGCAGGCAGGGCTGATCGTCCCCTGCTCGACTGTGGCACATCCCCTCCATGCAGCCCCAGGACCCCTCCGGTCCCTACTGCCCCATCTCATCGCTGTCCCCCAGCCGTGCCGGGACAGTAATCCCCCCAGCTTCA
>NW_010128447.1:0-695 GCF_000699245.1 Pterocles gutturalis | reverse complement strand
CAACGAGGGGCTCCTGGGGTGCTAATGGCATTTTATTTGTGGGAAGACAGGGGGTCACACAGGCCCTAACACAAGTACAGAGACCCCCGACAGCGCAGATACCGGAACAGCCCCCTGGCTCCTGCCCTCCAGCCACCCCCCGGGAGGAGCAGGGGATCCCTGCAACCCAGCCTCTTCTGCGGCTTGAGCGGCCGGTTGATGCCATTCATTTTGTGGTAGAGCCCACAGGCGTTGCACAGGTAGTGCCCGGTGCCGTCCTTCCTCCAGAGCGGCGTGGACATGGCCCCGCAGTTCACGCACTCCCGGCCATCCCCAGGGAACTCCTCCAGGTACTCTGGAACAGACACCCAAAGTGTGTGTGTCAGGATCTGTCCCCACCACACAGGGCCACTCAGGGCCAGGCTGCCCACAGAGACCCTGTGGGAGAGCGTCCCTCATCCTGTGTGCCCCACTACTCCTGAGGCACAATCCCTGCCTGGTGGGAATTTACCTCCACACTACAAACCCCTTTATTCCCTCCACATCTTAATATTTTAATATTTTGCTCAGAACCAGAATATACCCCATCCCCTTGCCTAAAGATCGCAAAGCGCTGAGTGAGGCCAGGGTCTCCCTAGGATGGGAACAGCCAGGGAGACCATCAGCGGGGCTGCAAAAATAAATGATGATGAGGGAGGGGGAGCAAAATGGGGAGA
>NW_010128446.1:17651-23301 GCF_000699245.1 Pterocles gutturalis | reverse complement strand
TAACATTCTGTGATTCTGTGATTCTGCGTGAAAACATAAAAGTAGAGGCATTTCATGCAGCTGCAGTAGCTTATGATTTCATTCTGGTCATTACAATCGTTGGATAAAATATAGAAATTCCAGTTGAACATATATCAAACATAGCTCTCTACTCTCCCAAATTAGCACTATTTTTGCTGGGTTAGATTGTTAATGATCCTTCTTGCATCTCCTCTAATATCCAGCTAATTGTTTTTATTCAGTGTAATTTATTTTGTTAATGTAGACAGCATACACAGGAAAAGAGATACTGTTGTTCATGGTAGAACAGCATATAGCTCTGGTTGTAACATGCTGTTGAGAGTATAGAATTTGGACTGGTTTATGAAAACACTGGAACAGGAATCTCTTACATATCACATGAGTGTGCTATCTGTTAGAGCTTTTTTCCCAAAAGAATACTCCATATTGTCTTAAGAAAGAGAGAAGTAAATCTCCTTCGCTGCAGTCTTGCAAATTCCCTAAATGAGGGAAAGCCTATGGGCTGCAGATTCTGTGCTGAAATAGCTTTTCCCTGCAGCCTAGGTTTTGGGGCATCTGTGAAGGGTAAATCTGGAGATACAGCCCTCTTTACAAAGTCTCCTACTGGCTACTTCAAGCAATGGTAGGCCGACTGCTATAAATTCTGCCATTCTGAGTCATTTAGTTCTTCAGTGCATTAGACTAGGACCTCAGGCACTCCACACTGGCCACATTTTGCTTTGGGTCTCACACATGTGAAAGATACGTTGTGTGATGCTTAGGATCACAATGCCTTCATTGTCTGTTGTGTCTAGTCCCAAGTAATCAGTAGTCTTTGCTATTTTTTTCTGATTACATGAATAACTTTGTCACTTCTCTTAATTTCACGTTACTCCAAAATATTCAGTGTTATGTGTAGATTATCCTGTTTCTCAGAGTAGTCATCACTTCTGTGAGGTTTCTGGTTTCTTTCAGGGTGATTTTGAGGAAGTATATTTTATGCCTTGCTGATTCTTCTGTATAAATTATTCTACAGCTTTAGTAAAGTTCTCCCTAGACTCATTATTTTGAATCGCCTTTTCCTTTAAAGAATTTTCTCCCCAGGTGGTTTTCCTCAAGGTCTTGTTGCTATAGTTATGTAGCATCAGTTAGATACAAGTTGAGTATTTCAGCTATTTTTTAAGGGTTGTATAGCGGAGAATATGCTGTAGTCTAAAAGAAAATATTTCCAGTGGTCCACAACATTAAAGAGAAAGCAGAAGTATTTTTTTAGCACACAAATATTCTAACTCCACAGATGAAATAATTTTGCAACTCAACTCAGAAGCTTTTATACCCCAACTGGCAACATTTGTTAAAATCATGACAGATCTTTATAGTCCCTGTCATAAACACTTGACTGTTCTCTAACTTCACTCTGGCATTCCTACACTTTCAAATTCAGTCTGAAATCAGTAATTTATGGATGTTATAGTAAATCTTTATGTTTTTCCTTGTAATTTTCTTGTTTTCCAGGGAAATCAAATGGTTGGATTTCAGCTCCATTATTGCCTTATTAGGAGAGGAATAATTAGATAAATATGTATTGTTAGTCATCTTTATCTACACAGTATTTTTATTTCCAGCATGCCAGTATCAGAGTGATGCCAGTGAGCAGGTCTTGCAACTTTCTTTTATCCTGACACTTAATTAAAATCAGAGCTCTGTGGGAAGTCTGGTTCTGATTGAGGGTGTGGAGCAACTGAAAATCTGGCCCATATTACTGTTAAGGTTTTCAGCAAAGGAGGACAAAGAATTCTGTCAATTTTATTATGTTATTATTACTATTATTTCAGAAGTCCCAAGAAAAACACCTGTTTCTGTGTTCTGCAGTTCTAAGCAAACACTTCTTTTCCCTGTCTTAAACCTCAGCTACCACAGCATGCACACACACACACACACACACACACACTCTTCTTCTCTAATTCTTCACTATATATAGAAAGGTGGCATCTATCTCATAAAAAACACAGAACGCTTTACAAGTTTCAGTATACATCCTGGCTGTGTCCTGAATTAATGTACTTTCCATTTCTCTCCATCTACTTTCTCTGAATACTGAGAGAAGTGAAGAATCACTGCTCACCACATCCTGGTCCAAACTTCTGAGGGATCAGGAGCTCGAGGAACACCACAGAATTGATCTCCCATGTAGCTGAAACACAGTTTAAAACATATTTGAAGGAGTAGGTGCTTATCCAAAGATCACTCTTCTCCCTCTAACCTCTCTTAGGAAAATACAATGGCAGACTCCAAGACCTTAATCATTGTCTACAGTCATTTTGTAACAAGAAAAACATAGGACCTAAAAGTGTATCTTCTGTTGTGGAATTTAGTGTCATCTAATATTCTAGAGTTTTCTTAAAATTACTTAGATTTTTCTTCCCCCTTCTGATGTGGAAGCCAAGTTCTAAAATATTGTCTTTCTGAGGTTAAAGACTAGACTCATTAATGTCCAATTTGTGTCCATTTATTTCAGCGTTAACATTGCTCATCAGCTTAAACACTTTTTTTTTTTTTTTTTTTTTTTTTTTTTTTTAGGAGTGAACAGAATTATTCCCCTCAGTCCTTGTTCTGTTAGGTTACAGTAGCATTTTATTGTCTCATCCTGAAAGACTGGAGTCCCTTTTCCTTATACATTCAGTTTTTAGAATGTAGGTGACCTGAATTGTCCATAAAAATTTAAGTGATGTCCCACTAGGTTACATATATAGAAGCAAAAATAGACATTTATATTACCATCTCTACCAGAAATATCTCACCTCATATATTCTAAAATTAGGTGTTCTTTTTTCATGGCTGCATCACATTAGTGAGTTATGGTCATTCTGCTCTTAACACAAGTACATTAGGATTACTGCTTCTCTTCATTTCAAACTGAAGGAAATGCCCCTTTAATTTGGCTAATTTTACCATATTGAATTTTCATTTAGTTATTCTATGGTTCTGCTTTTATCATATTATTCTTTTATCTACTGAACAAATGGAGTAATCTCAATTTCAATATAGGGTTGCAAGTGTATGTGAAATTGGAATGGTATATGGAATGTAAGGCTACATGGTCACCGGTATGGTAAGGACCTCTGGTTTGTGAGAATAGTAAACAAGGATCAAGAGCTAAAGAAAAAAAAAAAAAAAAAAAAATTAAACACACAGGTGCATAAACCCTAAGAGGAAAAGTATAATGGTCATGATATCAAGACCACAACTATTAGGTCACTGACTGATGGGTCTTTGAAGGAACCCCTCAGGTGTAGCCTCAGAGACGCTCATTCTGAACTTTGTAACAGCAAGGAAGGGGCAAACAAGATTGTCATGGCCCTCTTGGGAAAGGTAGACTTATCCTGGGAAACATGAAGGGACTTGTGGGATTATGTAAAACTTACTATAGGAATGTAGAAAACTTGTAATGGGATGTTTATGGGAAGCATTAGATACATAGGTGTGCTTTACTGACTGGACTAGCTGGCCATCAAGCTTGACTAGCCAGCGAGCAGGAGGAAACCTGTGCCTGGAAATACTCAATTTCTGAAACACTGACCAAGGAAAGATCTGACCATGGGTATTCAATGTGTTTAGACCCCATGCTAATATTTGAGGGATTCATAACTGTGGTGTAGTTGTGCATCTAGACAGTACGTGTGTGTGTTTCTGTGTATGTTTTCATTGCAGAATGTCAATCCCCATAAACGAGGGAAGAGGAACAAGTCTGGACAGTCCATGTCTGTGTTTACATGAGTGATACTGGTGTTTGCATGACAGTGCATAAATCTCTCTGTTTGTGCTGATGCATGTCGTGCCTGTGTTCATGTGTGTGTGTGTATCTGCATCTCTGGAGCACCTGCTGGAACTACAAACATGAATAGTAGCAAACAAACTGAGAGAAAAAATATTCTGTGTCTTAAGTCCACCTGAATCAGCTTCCCTTAAAAATGGAATCATGCAATCCAAGCGGCAGATCCCTCCCAAGACAGCCTCGTTATGACTTATAGGAGATAATGTATTTTTCTTAAATATTTATCTCTTCTTTCCCTTTGTTCTTTGCAAGCAATAATTTATTACGGAAATATTATTTTCATAGAATTATATCTAGTTACTTAATACACTGAAATAGGAAGTCCATGATGCCATCATGACATTTCTTAAAGATAACCGCAGTTGTGATTTGCACAAAATTTATATGTATTAAAACTTCTTCCTATAAATGTTAGATGTAGCACATGCAGATGCTTACATACACTTTATATTTGCAATCTTAGCTTAAAACTGTCGCAAAATGTCCAATACTCTTTTGTTGTTCTCAAAGAGTAGACACTAAAGTCATATCTTTGGAAATACGCATCGCAAAGCACCAAACAAAGATTTCCAAACATTCTGGCTGATCAATGTTTTATTATTATTAAATCATTAAACTAAATTAAAATACTCCCATAACCGAAAAACAACAGAATATCCACTGTTCTTTGTGTTCCTAAGTACCAATGTGCCCAAAGTGCTCACAGCGAAAACTGAAGCAATACTAAATTAATTTTTGTGCTTAAGAGGAAGTAAAAATTGCAATTATGCTACAAGCTGCATAACGAAAAGAGAAGACAATTCAACATCAGTTGGACCTCAAATGCAGCCATCTTGCTTTCTAACGATCTGAGAGACCATTTTACATCCAAATATCAAAGACCAAAACATGGATACTTACAGAAAAAATCAAGAGACATCATATTTTCTTTTGAGATAAATCATTAATAGATTTGAGAAAATAATGAAAACTGTGTTGAAAGAAAACACAGGAAATATAGGTATTTCTGAACATCTGTGAGAATAAACATTTGTGCTTGTGTAAAATATGCCTAAGGATTGACAACTACATGCAAGAAGTTAGGTTGAATATTAAGACATGCTAGACCTTTTTTTGTAAAAGGAAATTGTGTCTGAGGCTAGATAATGTTAATGCTCAGCATCTAAACTATGAAATATCTGACTTTGTTCACCTATAGCATGCGTATCAAATAAAATAAGGACTTCTCACAAAATTAAATTTTGTCATATCAATGCCCTATATGTCCAACTAAAATAATTTAAAATAATCATCTAAAAAACCTTAGAAACTGAAAGATTTCATATCCATTTTTGTTTTGGTTTAAAGTTATATTTGCAAATGCAATTGTATATTTTATGGCTAAATATTTTTTAGTAAGCAAAATCTAGCTTGAAAAAAAAGAAAAAGGTGTAAGCCTTCAGCGATATTTGAAACCTCAACCCTGTTAGCTATTGAACGATTTTGTGTTCTTTGGTATGTAAATCTATGACATATATATTTTTTGTTTTTATGTCACTATGACATAATACCAAATGTCTCAATGACATTTGGCGTTATGCCAGAAACATGGTACATGGCACTTTTGAAAGCACTTCTTTTCACCACTTATTTCCACTGTGTCAGCTACGGTAAGGTTGTCCATTAAATTTCATTTTAAATCAGTGGGTCACTTCAGTAAATATAGACTATTCAGTGGTAAAACAGATTTGCTCTGTCTGGATGTTGCCAAAATATTTAGCAGAAGTCCAGTGTCTATATGAAAAGTGAGCTCATGAGACCGTGTCTCCATTTTAT
>NW_010128446.1:13978-17620 GCF_000699245.1 Pterocles gutturalis | reverse complement strand
GTAGGGAACTCATCATTCACTGTAATTAAAATGTTTAGTGTTACACTGTTGATACACAAAATCTAAGGAGTTTGCAATGAAAAATTAAATGGGCAAAATATCACAGAACAACTGCATTACAACACAAATCTGCTCATGTTTTTCTCCTATTAAAATAGAATAAATAAAATACAAGTTTGGTTGCATTCTGCAGCACAATGATGATAATAAAAAATTACTGTACAAAAATGGCTACTTCTTAGTTAACAAAGCCAGTTCTCTGTTCCTGTGGCATAGCCCTTTATTTCAGGTCTACCAAGTAACCCTATTGCTCTATCTTTTTCACTCCTTTCTGCTTATTACCACATCTCTACTGACCACAGTGATAATGAAGGAAAGATAGATAGTATCATTTTTGCCCTGTCTCTCTTTGGTTACAAGCCAGTAATTGTTCAGTTTCTATTTCCCCAGAACATGGTGTACAACTCTGCTCTTTTTTTGGCCAGTGAAGTTCAGGAAATTCTCAAATTCTTTCCTAATTTTAAGGAAGTTTTCAGCAATTGGCTATGCATGTATAAGTTTACAATAAACATAAATGGCAAACATATATGCATATATAACTCTACTCTCATGCTTTTCACATCTCTGTCCCCTCCAAAGTACAAATGTGGGACATAAAACTGGGCTGATTTGTAACTTGTTGCTCTACAGCAGAATGGAGACAACAAACACACCTAATCAGAACATTTTCAAAAAAATAACCTTCTTTGAGATATGTCTCAGTAAAGTAGTAATTTGGTTTTAATGAAACCTAAACTAAGAGAGAAGTTGCAAATTGCCAGCTTGCACCTTTCCGTAGAGTTTCTTATCTCCCATGTTAACAACAAGATTGACCTGGAAAAAAAAAAAAAATCCCAGGCCAACACTGAAGGTGTGCTACTGTGTATCAACAATGAGATGTTGGTGTGGTCATGAAAAAAGTGAATATGAAGGAGCACGTCTCTGTGACCTGATATCAGCACACTGTTCTGAGACAGAAAACTCTGGTTTAAGAGCAGTACACTGTTCTCAAGTCTTCTTGTGCACTTGCACCAAAAAGCAAGGAGATGGAAAAAAAAACAAAACAAAACAAAACAAAAAAAACCACGTTAGAAATAAATTGAAAAAACCCAAACAAACCAAAACCAGTTCAGGAGCAAGCATGCCCTCATAGACTTCCTATTGTTCTGTTTCAGTTGTCTCTACTCAGGGGACAGGCTGTTATTAATATCATTCCCATATGCCTATTTCCCCATATGCCCTGTGGAGGTAATGTAGCTGTTTCACCCATCTTTATAAGTCTGACAGACCTATGAATGGAACACTTGTAAATTAGGAATGTATAAGTTAATTATTCTTATACATATTAAATGAGTCGACATACACACACATTTTTCAATAAATGATTCACATAAAAAGATGATCATTAATTAGAAAAAAATAGTCACCACTGACTTAGTAAAGAGAATATCTTAGATGCTATGATCATGTCTGAAGTTTACTATAACACATTTTAGGGTGTTTCTAAACTGAATGCATATTTAATGTTGGGTTTTTTAGTGTTAAATGGGCTTAGTCATGTTTTTTTCCCCTCGAACAATAATTCCTTTTAACAAATGCAAGCCTCTAGATTTGTATTTCATTTTTAGAAATGGGAAACAATATTTTAAAAACAATTTTTGGGGTACTCTTAACATATCTTTTACTAAAAAAAAATGTGGTTGCTTTTCGAGAGTAAGAAAATCAGAACTTCTTTAAAATCCTAAGAACAGCTATGGCAAAAATAAACTTTTTTTTTTTTTTTTCCTCCAAAGAGGCACCTTCATGCTTCCTATAGACTCAGCATTTGTCTTAAGCTGTGATTAGTGAAAGCACTGTACATTCAACCTTTTATTGTCTAGTAGGTTTACCATAATGAACATTGTATATACACCATGAAAAACATCTTGTTTTCACCAGTATTGCTATTATTATTTATTACTATATAATATATATTATGTATTATACATCTATGTTATATATGGATATATAATTGTTATATATCATATATTAATATTACATATTAGTACAATGCAATAATGGTTACGATGAGATTTCAAATGCATATATCATATTTTCAATCTGATGACTAGCTATAACACTTTAAGATCCACTACCTGCTGTCCCATATCTTCCTCAACTTTTTTTTAGTTTCTCTCTGCTAGAAGCTTCTACCTTTATAACAGAGAGGGAGGTAAGAACTCAGGGCACCCTGGGAAAATCAGATCAAGACCTGAGAAAGTTAAACCATTTCTGCTATTTCTGTGGTGTTAAACAACAGTTTCCTTGGTAATGAGGGGTTTTCTCATGGTGTAACTTTTGCATCCGCAGTTGTTGTGCCCTGACATGGGTGATGAAGATACAAGTATCTGAAATATATCTGAATCATTTGTCCATTCCACTATTAGTGAAAAGGTGATAGATACAGATGTTATCCCTAAGGAAACTGACAAAGGCATAAGTTGCCTACATTTGAGAAAAATCTGTTTCATGGGATACCTTACTAAAAATTCTTCTGAGATTTATATAAAAGGTTGGGATCTGCATGTATGATAGGGTTGCACTATCTTTATAACAGGATTCTCTTGCCTATAAACCCTAAAAGGTCGCAGAAACACAGCAGTACTAACCTATTAGCCTATTCTCCATTAAAGGTCATATGGTAGCAGTAAAATTAGACTGACAGGCCCAGTACAGCCAATAGTTCATAGTATTAATCTGATATTTTGTGATAGAATCATTATCATCAATGAATCAAGCCCTGCAGGGTATTGAGTCCCAGAAAGATGTTAAAAAAAATCCCAGACATTTCAATCAGTACTGTCATCACTTAACAATTCCTTTTGGTTTTACAGTGTATTCATTGTACACATACCCCTTGCATGCAGTATGCTCTCTGCAGACAAACTTTGCCAAGAAGGCTATCCTGTTTGATAGAATTGTACAAATGGACTTCAAAGAAGGAGATGGTTCTTCTGTTTGCTGTATTTTATATTTAAGGTCAACAGTAAGAACTACAGTATGAAGAACTTAATCCCAGGTGTAATGTCATTTTGTCTGTGTTTGACTTCTAAGACTAATTTGTCTAGACTAACCTGGAGAAATACAGACAAACATACTCAGCCTCTGAAATGCAAGACTAACAGCTTTCATACTTTCTAACTACTACTAATTCTGAAATATACTTTTAATAACTTATTTGAGAGTTCACATCTAAACATACTTTATATTTGTGGTGGGTTAGCCCTTGGCTCGGGGCCAAGCCACACACAATTCCCACCCCCACCCAATGATAGGGGAGAGAATAAAAGGGTTAAATGGTAAAGAGGACTCGTGGGTTGAGATAAGGACAATTTAATAACTAAACTACAATAATATTAAAAACAATACTATATACAAGTATACAAATGAGTGACACACAGTGACACTGCCCCCCCACCCGATAACCAAAGGCCCAGCCTGCTCCGGGCCAGCGATTCCAGCGGAGGGGGAAGAATGAGTGACACACAATGATACTGCCCCCCCCCACTCAATGACCAAAGGCTCAGCCTGTTGCCAGCTAACGATCCCCAGAACTACACTCAC